>NC_142493.1:11234907-11393961 GCF_965113065.1 Corylus avellana | reverse complement strand
ATCTAAAACTCCACTTTACTGTCTCTTAGAAGTACAAAATTATCAAGTAGAGAATCTAAATTGAAGCTCTTAGCAATTTTCCTTTCAATATGGAGAACTATACTGTTTGCAAGAAAATCATCTTCTATTTTGTTGCGAAGTCGTGTTTTAACAATTTTCATTGCTTAAAATGATTATTCGGTAGTTTGCTGTAAACACTAGAAGAGTCAAAACAAAAACAATTATCCTTTACAAGTCTTCATAGTTGGTTGATAAGGTCTTTTTTGTAGATATGTCTTTAGAATTTGGTCTCTATTTTAGATTTTTTTTTTCTTAAGCAAAGATCTATCGGCAGACTTACTACCTCGACATGACTTGGTTAGAATTTGATTGGAACTTATTGAAATCATTGGTGATCTTCATAATCGTTGGCAATTAAAATTATGTATTTCATACAGTTAAAACATGTAACAAAAAATATATATTCATAAGAAAAATAATTTAATTGAACAATCTAAATATAAAAAGTTTTATCAAAAAATTTAACAAGCAATTGGTATGAATTATTGAGGGCTTTAATACCTATACTTAGGGGTTTATTTATTTATTTTAAATTTTTTTAAGTATAAAAGTTTTTTTTTTTTTTTTAGTCATGTTGTAAAGTGCTGCTATAAGAGTTTAAAAGGTTTGGACTTTTGGAAAGTATTTGGAGTTTGGTCTCTCAACCAAACCTACTGGCCCACACGTGTTAAAAGAAAGAAGCTATGGCAGTGGTCCATTGATGCATAAGCTCATTGACCGATTGACCTATCATAAGAAAGAAGCTACAATAGTCCACAGACAGACAAAAATTTATTTAAACGATGCGTTTAATAAGTGTAATGTTTGTCATCGTCTTCTTCCCCTTTTCACATAACCTAAACCTAAAAGCCATAAACACTGAAATTGTTGCAGAAAAATTTCCAGAGATCCGGCATTGCTTGAGTCGTTTGCCCCTTATGTTTGATGAGTGAGTGTCGATCGTAAGTAAGAGAAAATAATTTTTTTTTGGGGGGTGCAGTGTAGAACTTGGGTAGAAAAACAGCAAATTTTTTTTTTTTTTTTTTTAAATCTTCGCGGCACCCCCAAAGCCTACTGTGGCTCCGCCACTGGTTCTAAGGGAACCTAAACTTTCTAAACGCAAGGTTTGAGATTATTACTTTTTATACCTTTATTCATAGCATAATCCCTTTAAATGAAGGATTCATTACATATTACATATCTAAACGCAAGGTTTGAGATTATTACTTTTGATACCTTTATTCATAGTATAATCCTTTTAAATGAAGTTCATTACATATTACATAAGAGAGTTAGGGCTGAGTCAATAATTCTTATTGGAATAATAGCGTAGCCTAACAAGCCTAGGATTAGCCAAATTATGCTAACATAATATAAACCTAAGACATAAACCTAATACGGCTAGCCTAATATGAAAAGGCCCATAACATTAAGATATATATAGTGGTGTACTCCAACAAGCCAAACGTGGAAGTAATCATACAATTGCACTTCTGGATAGATAAAATAAGGGGCTATTATTATGTTACTAAGATAAACTCGAAAATCAAATGCATCATAATATTCCAGATCATTTTTTCTTTATGTTTTTGTTTTAAAAAATAAATTGTTGGAGCAAATACAAACAATAGGGAATCCATCCTTCTATATTGATCCTAATACCGCTTGACGAATCCTTGAAATGTTATGTAACTTTAAATGTGCTCACTAATTCTACAGGTCCTTTCTTAGCAAGCATAAAGATACAATTAAATGAAAATTGGCTTTCACTTAAAGTAGTGCTTCCCTAAAAAGATTGATTTGCTTCCTTTTACCTCATAATAATTAACTTTGAGTACACTCCTAAGCTCCCCTCCCCTCCCGTAAATAATCTTGTATATAGGCTAAGAGTCTGTTTTAGATTGCATTTGATAAATAGAGTTTTTAAGTTAAAAAAATATTTTTTGACAAAAGCATCATTTTAAAGCTTTTGCCCAAAGTGTTTTTTAAATCATTTTTAGGCTTTTTTGAACATTTAAAAGCGCTTTTAATTTTTTTACTGAACTAATATTTTTTTTTTCTTTAATAGACTTTTTTAGTGTTAAAAGTATTTAGATAAAGTCCACATAACCCCCTCAAACTACCACCCAATTGACAATGTCCCCCCCAAACTTTCAATTACAACAATGTACCTCCCAAACTACCAAAACATTGTCAATATCCCCCCCAAAGCTAGCAAAAAGATCAAAATGCCCCTATATATTTATCAATATGACAAAAATACCCCTACAATTTTAAAAAAATAATAATTTTTTTTAATCAAAAATTTTAATTTTTTTTAAATTTTTAAAATTTTTTTTTAAAAAGATTTTTTTTTTTTAAAACGGAAATTTTTATTTAAAAAAAAAACTATTTTTTATTTTTAGATTTTTAGATTTTTTAAAAATATTTTTTAAAAAACGATTTTTTTTTTTTTAAAACGAAAATATTTTAATTTTTTTTAAAATGGAAATTTTTATTTAAAAATTATAAAAGAAAACATTTATAAAAAAAAAAAAACAAAAAAAACCAACCAAAAATTTTCAATTTTTATAAAAGAAAAATCAAAATTTTAAAATTTTTATTTTATTTTAGGTTTTTCCAGAAATTTTAGTATTTTTTTTTTAAAAAAAATTTACTAAGGGTAGTTTCGTCATTGAGGGGTACATTGACAATGTTTTGGTAGTTTGTAGGGTACATTGTCGCAATTGAAAATTTGGGGGGACATTGTCAATTGGGTGGTAGTTTGAAGAAGGTATGTGAACTTTTTCCAAAGTATTTTTAGACCTCTCAAACACAATCTCAAACCGGCCCTGGTTTGAGATTGCATTTGAGAGGCCTAAAAGTACTTTCCAAACAAATTATTTGTAAAAAAAAATGAAAAAATTACATCAATATTAACAGATATATACTTGGAAAAAAAAAAAAGAAGCAAAATTCAGATATTATTCTAAAAATAATATTGAAATGTTAAGTATGATTCTTTTCATTATTTCCACTATATTTCTATTATTCTCTTCTCCCAATTCTTCTAACCCTCATCATCTATCCCATATTCTCAAGACTGCCGGCCCACTCTTTCAGAGGTTAGTTTTGTGACGCCATCCTTCTAGTTTTCTTATTCATGGTTTTTCACTCTCTCTGTCCCTCTGTCTCTCAGGTTGTTACTCTGTCATTTCCGGCCATGCAATGGGCATGGAATATTGGAATGGAAGGGAAGGGATATCTTCCCAACCAATGGGTCGAACCCTCCGCCGCACAATCAATGGTACGTACTCTGTTTGTTTAGCCTCCATACCCATTGAAGTTTGAACCCGTCCTTCTCTTTAATTTGGGGCCAAAACCCCGCAATTTCGTCTTGCCTTTTCTCTTCCAGTCCCTCATCAATCCTCTCAAAATCTACCTAATTAAGAACCCAAAGAAATATCCAATCAAAAAGACATTGCCAATGTGAGAATATTGCCAATGTCATATGGAATGCTATTTTCAGCCGTGTTGGATTAGCCTGAATTATTTGTTCTTATTTGTTCGAAAGGGTTGTGCGGCACTCCTCATTACTCGAGATACAGCAGTGTGCTTAGTTTTGATGGAAGAAGTAGCGTGTTTTTTTTTTTTTTTTCAAATTTCTTTTGACTGGGCAACTGCTCTGCATCTTAATTTCGGATCAACATCCCCTCGAAATTTTTTTAAATATGAGATTCTCAAATTTTAAAATTTGAAACCCTCTATTACATAATTTATACCTAACGGTCCAAATAAATGAAGAGAATTAACTACTTGATTACAACTAACTAAAATAACTGCCACTTATACACGTGCAATGTTTATTGAAACAGAATTAACTACTTAATAGAATCTAACTTCATCTAACTGTATTGTTTCTCCTCCAGCTCATCTTCTCTTCCTTGCAAATCTGCCTTAACCTCTTCTGCATCTCCCGTGACATAGCCTCCCCCTCTAAAGCACCTTGCCCACAAGGTGCGGATAAGAATGTTGTAAGTGGAATAATTCCTCCCAAGAAGCATCATCTTTAGTTTGCCCCACCCACTGAACCAACACCTCAGTATTGCTCAATAGGACCAACCTCTCTGGTTTTCTTCCTTCCTTCTTCATTCTCCTGCCTGGGGGTAATAACATCATGAAGAGGCTGCAACAAAACACTCTTGTTCTCACCTCTAGTTAGTTTCACAGATTCATCATTTTCCATACGAAAACTTGAATTAGCAGCTGATCCATCCAGCAAACAGGTTCGTTCCTCATACACAAACTGCATAGTGAGATTTAGAAAATCCCACAATATAGGTCCTAGAGTTCTTAACCATTGAATGCCAAGTACCATACCACAACCAGCCAAAGGTAAGATGTAAAAATCAACAATAAAAATATAACCTTGCATCTTTACCTTTGTGTTTTTGCATTTTCCAGAACTTACAAATTCATCTCCATTGGCTACTTTAACTTTTATAGCTTCCTGAAGCATAGGTTGAATTCCCAATCCTTTAGCCATTTTTTGATCTAAAAAATTATGTGTACTTCCAGAATCAATCAAGATTACTACCTTGTGACTTCTAATCATACCTACAAGCCTCATAGTCTTATGAGTAGGAGTTCCAATGAGGGCATGTAAGGAAATTTCAGGAAATTCTTCCAACAAAAAAAAAAAATCACCTGGATCAGGTTCTTCAACTTCTTCCAATTTGGTCACCTTGTGCTCAACCCCCTCAAGCAAGAACAATCTTGGTGAAGCACAAACATGGCCATGGCTCCACTTAGCATCACAATTATAACATAACCCATTTTTTCTTCTTTCCATCATCTCAACATTAGAAATTTTCTGCACTAGCAACACTGCTGAACCAGAAATAGGAATATTAGACTTGTGCTGATTATCAACAATACCAACATTCTCAGAATTCTTTTGCTGCCCAAACAAATTAGTTTTTCCTCCCAACAACCCAGTACCCTTATTCTCTCCCCCAAAACTTCTGGCAACATTATTACAGGGAAGGGCATTCCATTGTGGCTTATTGCTCTTTCTGAAATTGAATATATAATCCTCTTGGATTTTGGCTAAAGAATAAGCATCCACTAGACCCTTAGGTTTAAACATCTTCACTGCCAATCTAATTTCATCTTTTAACCCCCCCATAAAACAACTCAGTTTATGTGCTTCAGGCAAATCAGCCACCCTATTGGCTGAAACTTCAAACTGTTTTTTATATTCTTCCAAAGATCCTTCTTGTTTCAACTTTGACAATGTTTCCATAGGATCATCATAAGACCCCATACCAAATCTAATCTGTAATGCTCTAGCAAAATCATCCCAAGTAGTAAAAGAATTTGATTTATGCAATTCTTGAAACCAAATTAAGGCTGTACCTTCCATATGAAAAGAAGAAATCTTCAACCTTTGACAATCTAGTGTAGAGTAGTGATCAAAGAATTGCTCAGCCTTGTAACACCAATTCAATGGATCCTCCCCATCAAATTTAGGAAACTCCAACCGAATGGACTTAGTGTGGAATCCATCTCCTACCTGAAACCCTCCACCATCTGCTGCATGAATCCTTCCTTTTCAGGTTGAACCTAAGTTGGCCTCCATAGTATCAAAAGAGGAACTTTTATCTCTCTGTTCTGGTACCCTCTTCGATTCCTGAATGCATCTCATCACATGTGCCAACTGTTCACTTAAGAAAGCAAACTAGTCATCCTGCTTCTTCTCAAAACGATCCTATCTTGCACTTATGAAAGCAAACTGGTCATCCTACTTCTTCTCAAAACTATCTTGTCTTGCATTCCTCTCCTGCAACTGTTGATCACGAGCTACACAATCAACCTGGAACTGTTTAAACTCCTTCCTTAACTGCACCAATTCAGACTCTTGCCTCATTGATCTAGTTTTCATTAAAAGAAAACAAATGGCTCTGATACCACTTGTAACAGTAAATTACTATTTCTTATTGAGAAGGCCAATTCGAGATGGCAAATCTCCTAAGGAAGCCAATTCGAGATGGCAAATCTCCTAACAATTCTTTACACTTCAAAAGCTACTCCTCCTTGCACTTGGTCAGCCTTATATAAGGCTTAGCAACTAAAGCAATTCAGTTACAAAGTTGATTACAACTAACTAAAATAACTGCCACTTATACACGTGCAGTGTTTATTAAAACAGAATTAACTACTTAATAGAATCTAACTTCATCTAATTGTATTGTTTCTCCTCCAGCTCATCTTCTCTTTCTTGTAAATCTGCCTTAACCTCTTCTGCATCTCCCGTGACAAAAGGAAGGTGAAGGATGTAATATTCATGGATCGATTGAAGTAAATAAAGTTGCTGGAATGTTTGATTTTGCACTTGCAAAAAGCTTTCAGCAGCCAAATGTGAAAGATTTAGGAGAAGCTCTCTTTTGGTTGCTTGCCAATAAAAGAGTGGTAAGCATCTATTAAATAGCCTTTTCTAGTTTTTTTTTTTTTTTTTTATAGATAAGTAAGCAACTCTTAAATAAAAATTTGTTCGATATAATTAATATGTTATTTACATTTTTTCACTTCTCAACGCCTTGTAGGGTGTAATGGGTACATGAAACACCAAATGGTATGCACCAATATTTCATCAAGGTTGGTATTATGTTCTTGTTATGTTTCTGTCTTTGAGGTTTCATAAACAAATGCTGAATGATATTTTCCTATTTATAGAAATTTCATTTTTTCGTTTATTAATTTTGATGTTTATATTGTGATAAAAAACTAAGCAGTGATATAAATTTAATATTTGAATTAAATGGAAGAACAAACAATCAATATCGGAAAGATTTATGATGATTGTAGATCTTGGGCTGCTGTAACACATTGTATCAAAATTGTCCATGGAGTTTTTTATAAAATCATCATGTGCTTAACTCATTTAAGGAATGGTGTTGTTTTATTAGATCAGAATCATATATATATATTTTGATGACAAGGAACCATTGTGGTAGTCTTGAACATCTAGTTGAAGAATTTTGGTCTTTTATTTTTTGTGACTGTTGTTTCGAAATCAGCAGGGATCTTTATGATTTTCTTATAAATTTGTCAGGTGATCCCTACTATATACACTGACATTAGAGGCCGTATGATCCAGTCAAATCAGGTAAATTGAAGATGACAAAATCTTATTCTTTTATTTTATTGATTAGATCTACTATATGCCCGAGATGCACCATCAATGGTTTTGTGCAGTATTCCGGGACAGAGCATTTTTGGAGTTCCGAATCGGGTTACTTTTTTCAGTCTCTTCTTGGAATTTTCTTCTTTTATGACATTTCTCCAGTTAAGGTTCGTATATTTGTTCACAGCTAATAGGGTATTTGAAAGTGTGATTTTGGAGTCTGTCATGAATATTGGGGTGGTTTAGGTGTCATTGATGAAAGATTATGTTTCTTTTTCCATTTTCACACGTTTAGTTTTGTTTCCTTTCAGAAGAAAAATTATAAATGCACATTATCATAGCTGCATCTCCACTCATGAGATAGTCAAACATGGATAAGGACCAACAAGGAGAAAAATCTATGGATTCAGGGAAACTGAGGTAGATTAAGTGTTACGAACTTAAGTTCATAACGGGATAAATTAAGTTCTAAGGGAACCTAAACCTTTTAAACACAAAGTTTGAAATTACTACTTTTTATTCCTTTATTCATAGCATAACCCCTTTAAATGGAGAATTCATTACATATTACATAAGAAAGTTAGGACTGAGTCAACAACTCTTATGAGGATTATTAATTGATTTTCTGCAGGAGAAAATTGTTGGGTAGGGAAATCATTGAGTCATTTTCTTATGAGGATTATTAATTGATGTTGTAATTATTAAATTCATGTGACTTATTTCTTCGCGGAATGAATTGTGTCAAGATTCTTATTTCATTTTGTCAAATCGCTCACTTTTATTTTCCCCTTCAATTCATTCATTCGTAGATCCACTTGCCAATTGGTTTTTCATGAAACTTTGGACGGGATTGTGAATCTGATGCATATGTCCAATGAAGAAAACCCAACTTACAATATCTAAATGTTGCTAATTGAAACGATAAGAGGCATGCTGAGATCAAATTTAAGCAGGGTGTTTCCACAAAAATCTTACGTTTTTTGTTTATGTTTGTAGGCAGGGGTTTGATAATCTTGAGTGCACCCAGTTTTTAATGTGCAAAGCCTAATCTGTTTATGTTGGCTTTCAATTTCTTCCAACCCCATCCCATTCCTT
Organism: Corylus avellana; assembly: GCF_965113065.1. Lineage (NCBI taxonomy): Eukaryota > Viridiplantae > Streptophyta > Magnoliopsida > Fagales > Betulaceae > Corylus > Corylus avellana. Next base: position 11,385,662 of record NC_142493.1, on the reverse strand, counting down.
CATTCTGTAGATTTGATAAGAAACTTCTTTCACGCACCATTATGACAGAAGATAACTGAAGATTACAATGCATTGAACTAAAGAAAGGCTCATTCAATATTATGGACAGAAATTTCCTCCAAACCCCTGTAAAATAGTGTCAAATGTCTATAAACATTTAAAAGACACATTAAATTTAAATTAGTAAACTACTATTAATGAGGTTAAGAATTTAATTTGTCTTTTAAATGTTTATAGACACTTGACACTATTTTACTTGGGTTGGAAGATACTTTCTTCATACCGGTTTGGAGGAAATTTTTGTTCCAATATTATTCAATACAATGGCTCAAAGTTTGGTTTGGAAGTTAGAAGGTGATTGTCACTAAAGACAAAGTAAGAGAATAAAGGAACATGTATATAAGGAAAAGAAGGTTTGGAGACGAAGGAAACACAAAGGGAATAATTATGTGTTACATGCTCAACTTCTCAAGTGTGTAATGGGAAAAATTTGAGAAGGTTGTTAGACGAATCAGGACATCTTTCAAAAAATAGTTTGGGAATAAACTTCTTGGTACCTTTACTCCATGTCTTTAAAAAAAAATAAAAAAATAAAAAATCTTTTACAATAATTCCCCAACTCATCTTCATACGTTGGTGAATGATGCGTAATTAAAGATAATAATAACACCAACTTATGAAAGATAAATGAATAACAACGTTAAGAGAAAACAAGAATAACTAAATATCAAATGCTTTTTAATTGACTGGGACCACACTTAATGAAGTGGAGGTCACTACTTCGAATCCCTCTCTCTCCTCTTGTGTGGATATGTCAAAAAAAAAAAAATGCTTTTTTTCAATGTTGAGCTGTTATTGCCTCCTCATAATATTTTTACCCTTGCACTTATTTCCTTTGGCCATTTGTAACGTTATGTTTGCTATAACTCACTTTTGTCATATATTCTTTTGGAGCGTTGCAAAGTTTTGTTTTGTTTTGTTTTTTGTTTTTTTTTTTTTTCACGAAAGTTGAAATTTTGTCCTAAACCATCTGTATGATAATTAGGCCTAGTAGTCAAAGATGATAAACTATAAGATTGATGGTAACTTTGGTGAGGCTTCCCAAAGATATCTAGGTTCACAAGAAAAGGTGTGGAGATTATTAAAGAGATAAAACAAGAGAATAAATAAGCATGCAAAAATAATTTTTTAAAAAGTAGGGAGAGGAAAGGAAAAGAAGATGAAGAGAAGAAGAAAAGAACAAAGCAAGAGAATAAAAGAATACGTACAAAATGAAATTATGGCACTGTTTGTTAATGTGTTTTTGGAGGGTGTTTTTTGTTTTTAGTTTAAAAAAGTATTCTGATACGACATTAAGGTGAAAACCTTTTTTGTGTTTTTAAGAGTGTTTTATATTTAGGTTGTTTCTTAACGTTTTTGGTTTTTAGAAGAGAAAATAAAAATTTTAACAAACGAAGTCAAAGGTTTAGAGACAAAAGGAAAAAAAAAAAAAAAAAAGAGAAAAAAATAGGTTCATTGTAACCTGTTTCTTTCCTCGTTTTGGGGGCATATCAAATTTTTGTTTTGTCTACCAAAGTGGAAATTTCATCATTTGTAAACCATCTTACTGATAGTTAGGCCGAATACTCATGGGTGATGAACTTCAATATTGGATTTTAACTTTGTGAGTCTTGTAATAAATATAAGAACTTGCAAGAAACGAACTTTTGGGGAAAAAAAGAAAAGAAAAGAAAAGAAAGAAAAAGTAAGAGAATAAAGGCCTAAGTACACAAAACAAGAAAAAAAAGTAATGATGAAGAAGAAAAGAAAAGAAGATTTGGAGATGAAGAAAGGAACAAAGAAAGAGAATAGATAACATCTACACAAAGAAAAGAGAGTCTAGAGAAAAAGGAAGAAAGAAAGGAATAATTATATCTGTTCATTATTAATCACAGTTTTAGAAGATTAGGAATAATCATATTTTCTACTGAATCATCCTTTGTAAACCATCTTTGTGATAGTTAGAAGGCACAATAGATTTGTATTTTCTTTTAACAACGGAGAAAAAAGGACACGACAAGCTTGAAATTGTATAATAGATGCTATTATAAAAAAACCTATCATGGGCTACAAGATAGATAAATCATGCACATGAGCCAACTTATGTGCAATAGAATTTCAAGGATAAGTTAAAAGTCAATTTCCTTGCATTATTTAAAATTAAAGGTTTCAACTTTAAATATATAACCCTTCTCAATTTTTTAGTCTTCAAGAGGATAAAGGTTAAGTGCTGTGCAAATTCTGATCTTTGAAAAAAATAAAATTAGTGCTAACAATCGTAAGCCACACATTGAGACCCACTTGAAAAGCGTGGGTCAAATGAGTATAGAATATGCTTTAACATTGTCAAGAAAACCCAACTTACAATAAGAGGCTGGCTGAGATTAAATTTTAGAAGGATGTTTCCCCAAAAATATTTTTTTTATTTTTTATTTTTTATTTTTATTCCTGCATGAAATTAGAAGTTTTATCCTTTATAAACCCTCTCTATGATAGTTAGGCCTAGTACTCAAGGTTAATGAACTTCAATATTGGTGCTAACTTGGTGAGGCTTGCAATAGACATCTAAGATCGCTAGAAAAAAGGATGTGGATATTTAAAAAAAAAAAAAAATCAAGGAGCACGTATAAAAAGAAAAGAAAAGGAGGAAGCAAAAAAACCAAGGATGTAAAGGTGAAGAAAATGATAAAACAAGAGAATAAATGAGCATGTACAAAAAGAAACAGCTGCTTTGTTTGTTAATGTATTTTGAGGAGTTTTTTGTTTTTAACTTATAAAAGTGTTCTAATGTAACATAAATTAGAATACTATTTTTGTATTTTTAATAGTGCTTTGTGTTTAAATTGTTTGTTAATGTTTTTTTTTTTTTTTTTGAGAAAAGAAAATGAAAGACAAAAAAAAATCTAACTAATGAACCCCCAAAGGTTTGAAGACAAAGGAAAAAAAAATAAAAATTAAGGAGGTTCATTATAACCCGTTTCTTCCATACTTTTACGGTCAGCAATTTTTTTTTTTTTTTTCGTCTAAGACAATAGAATATTCATCTTTTGTAAACTATCTAACTTTGCAAGAAACAAAGTTGTGGAGAAAAAAAAAAAAAAGTAAGTGAATAAAGTACTATGTACAAATAGAGAAAACAAAAAAAATTGATGAAGAGGAAAAGAAAGGAAGATTTGGAGATGAAGAAAAGGACAAATTCAAGAGAATAGAGAAACTTGCACCTGAAGAAAAGAATGTTTGGAGAGTAATGAAAAAAAGAAAGGAATAATTTTTTTTTTTTATTCAAAGCGGGAGAGGGGGAAAAGGGGAAGAAAGCAATAATTGTGTTCATTATAAATCATGTCAATCAATGGTTTTGGAAGCACAGCAATATTGTTTTATTTCTTCTACCAAATCATCCTTTGTAAATCATTTTTGTGATTTGTATTTTCTCTTACCAAAGGAAAAAAAAAAAGGTTTGTTTGAAAATTTAAGGAAAAAGAAGGCACAACAAGCTCGAAGTTGCATATCAGGTGCTACACACTCTCTCCCTCTCTCGTTTCTTTCCTATGTTACCCTCTTTTCTATTGCTAATTTGCTATTGATATTTAACATGCATTTGAAATATTTTGTAAAAGCTAAAAAGTTGTTAATTTTTATAGTACGTGTATGTGATTAATTTGATAATAAGAAGTCCAAAACATGTTTTTCTGTATATCTATCTCACAATTCTTTATCCTTGACAATGTTTATGAAAATACCTATAAAAAAAAAGAGAGTTAATCCTCACAAAAATAATATTAATAATATATATAAAAAAAAAACCCTAATTTTCTTTATATCTAAAGACGAATTAAAGAGCATCATAAAAATGCCTTTGTTATACAAATGCACTTCTCGATGTCTCCATTATATTTAATTAACAATTTTATGATTTATCAAAAAGATTCAAAAAATCAGCAATATATATAATCTCCTTTAATTTGACACCATATATACAAAAGGAGATCCTTTTGAAATCGATCACTTCAATATATAATTGTGGTAGCTTAATTGGATTCTTAATTAAATCACTCACTTTGTAGGGCGGGGCGACTGGCGAGGTATTACTTAATTTGAACTAATCTTTCCCTACCCAAATTTACGTAAATGCCATCTAATTAATTTTTTGGTCTTCAAGAGGATATATAAAGGTTTGATAATTAAAATTAATTTAAGTGCAAATTCTGATCTTTGAAAATCTTATATTTTAATTTGACTTCATTCATTCATGATCAGACCCAATTACAAATTATATATTAATTAGCAGATTCATTTTAAAATGTCTTCAAACTCTGCTCTACCTATCATCATCCTATATATATATCACAATATATATCTGAATGCTAACCCCACCCTTTGGGTTTTGTTCCTCTGTGACTGTGTCTTAATTAGCAAAGAGGAAGTAAGATGGCAGGAAGGTTATGGCATCACTTGCAGCTCATAGATAAGCTGGAAAGTGAAGAACATGATTATTGCCAGCTATGCCGAAAGTCAGTATTGGGAAGTCACGGCTACAAATGCGGGGAATGCTCCTATTTTTTCATTCATGAATCATGCCCCGTGACAACAGATCACAACCAATCACATGATAGGTGGGATACACATCATTTGATATCCATGAAAGAGGTGGAGAAGAATGGAGATGAGAAGAAAGTAGTAGTTTGCTCATTGTGCGACGAACCGGTATCGTCTAATTTGTTAATGTTAGGTAACAACGACAACATTAATAATAATGGGCCTACCTTTTATTACAAATGCTGCTTCCCCAACTGCACCTTCCTCATTCATCAACCATGTGCACAATTACCCTCTCTAGACCAAAACACCCTCTGCACATCACACACAGCAACCTTTTTCTCAGAATTCCAGAGGAGACTCAAAATCTTTGCCATGCTTGCTTTAGGGTTTTGAGTAAACGCTTCTATTACGCATGTTACACATGTGATTATAAGCTCCATGTTACATGTGCTTCTCGTTGGCAAAATATTAGTCCTGAAAATTGTAACCCACACTCATTAAGCCCCATTCGGGATGAGCTCGAATTCACTTGCAAAGCGTGTAGTGTGAAACGCATTGACTTTGCCTGTCATTGTAGCAAATGTCTAATTTTCATTCATTCTAGATGTGCTAAATTTCTAGGCACCATCAAAATAAGAGGACATGGTCACTCCCTCACTTGCACCTTCTCTCTTAGTCAAGTGAAAAAGCACAAGTGTGAAGTTTGTTACGAAGAGCTAAATACAAAGTATGCAGCTTACTCTTGTGATGATCAGAAGTGTGACTACATTGCCCACTTACAGTGTGCATATTGGTTTAGGATCGTGGGTGAGACTAGTGATTCCGTTGATTATGCTACTCATTTGGTTGAGGGCAACGATCTAAAAGAGGATGAAAAAGCTGCCCCTCAAGAGATCCAACATTCGAGTCATCCACAACATAAATTAGTCATTAAAAATGAACAGCTCCTAGATGTCAAGAGTTGTGCGGGGTGTATGGAATTTATAGTGTTATCCCCGTTTTATGGCTGTGCGCAATGCAACTACTCTCTTCATATAAGATGTACTAAGCTACCCCAAGTGGTTATGCGACCATTACATCACGAACACCTGCTCAACCTACATGAGGTAGATTCCAATGTGCAATTGTTCAAGTGTTGGGCTTGCGAGCGAAAACGAAGTGGCTTCAACTACAAATGTGTCATGGATGAGTGTGACAATCGAATATTTGATGCTCAATGTATTTTAATTCCAGAAGTCTTTAAACATAAAGGTCACCAGCACCGCCTCTTCCTCGGTGGGTTTCAGCAACCAAATTGCAATGCTTGTGGTCAACGTCCTCATAGAATTCAGGCATTTGAATGCATTACTTGTGGGTTCCGCTTGTGTATTAACTGTGCTACTCTTCCACTAGTAACTAGGCATAAATATGACACACATCTCTTATATCTCACTTATACCGCCGAAGACAACTCCAAAGAATATTATTGTCAAATTTGTGAAGAAGAAAGAGATGAAAAGCTTTGGTTCTATTACTGTGAAAATTGTGACTTCGCTGCTCATCCTCGATGTATACTTGGAAGAACTTGTTTCAATTAGTTACATTTGTTTATGTGACAGAGACATGGAGGGAGAACCTTATTGAATATAATTTGATTCAATATACAATCATTATGACTAAAACTCATGCTAATAAAGATATTTTACTCATTGTCTTCAAGCATCAAAGCACAGTGTAAAGGACAACGTAGACTTACCCTTTCCATTAGCAAAGATCTTTAAAGCTCAAAAAATATTTTGATCTTATTTCCCATTCTCTATGTCATGAACGGCTACAATAGAGAGTGGAATCTCTTTATTTTATCTTCTTCTCGTTTAGAATGAGAAAATATAATAAAAATAAATAAATAATTTGTCTTACAAAAGCATGACCGACCACCCCTTTAGTGGGGATTATACAGAGATAGAGAAGGAAAGTAAAAGAGAAATAAAAGTTGGCTCCAATAAGTCTTGAGTTTCAAGTTATCTCATAACCCCATTGCAAAGTCCTATTAATTATCATTTACTCAACTGTAAATTAAAAATTGTACCATAGGTTTTATTTAATAACAAAAGATCTCTCTATCGTACTAATGTCTACATATAAATCTCTACATATGATATTCAAAATTGAATAAGGTATTTTAATTTTATAGTCACCTTATCCAATCTAAATCTTTTATCTTTGAGTACTCAATCACATGATCATCCACAATACTTTTATTAAAGAATAAACTCTTTTGAGAGTACTAATTTTAATAACCACTTTACTAAAATTATTAGGCATGGACTTAGACTAGCAATTCTATTAAATTATCTCAAGGAGATACTTATATTTCCTATGACTCAATGTATAAGTATTTAGCGGACAGTAATTTGTACAACACATTATTAACAATTAAAAATACTCAATGCATTCCCAATACATCAACATATGAACTAGAAGCCTCGTTTTCAATAATCAAGACAAACCATTCTATCATATAGTATTGATATGCTATTATGTTATATTCTTCATGATAAAAATGCTCAATTTTATCATTGACAGTCAACTCAAATTTACAAGTTATAAGGAGCTTGTGATTTAAATCTTTTTAGATTAATCACACTCAATGCTCATGAATTCATTGCATGAATCACAATTTCCCCAACAAAATAAATCTAAAAAACAAAAATTAAACTAAAAAAAAAAAATAAATAAAGGCATGCATCTGCCTCCATTGAGGGAGACCCATTTGCCTTGTCAAAGTAAAATCAGTAAACATCATTTTTAAGGGGAAACAAAGTTTTGAGTTGACAATTTTGAAAGAACATTGAGAGTAAAAGGGGAGGGTAAGAACAGTTAACCTAAACAAGCTTTTATTTAAGTTAGAACTTAAATTGAATCTCATTAATTAAAAATAAAATAAAATAAAATCCAACATTATATCAAGATCAAAGTAGCAAACAAGACAATCATCTATTCTCTGAATCTACCTTTCTCGGCATATCTATCTTCAAGAAAAACAATTAGTTAAATATGACAGCAGAAATGCCAAAAATGAGATGTTGAAAATGAATTTGATAAAGAAGATGAATATTCAATTCACAACTATTCACTTTCAATAGGAACCTGAATTCCTCCCAGATTAATAGAGATAGCTTCAAACTCTGCATTTTGACTCTCTTCATTGGTCAACCACAAAGACAAGCAACAATCAATTAAGTCCATGCCGCAACTCACTGGGGAGGCCCTGTTAAAAATTGGGCTCCTCCCAAATCTTGTAATCTTTGCTAGATTCAAATCAGAAGGCTCGTCCGCATAACTCTCTAAAATGTTCCAAATGGCACGACACCAGATCGGTTGAGCTACCTTAAGGAAGTCATGAGCAGCCAATCAAGGAAGGTTCACGCTTCCCAATTCAGACTCACCATGCCCACCTCTTCCATGATAATCTGATCCTCCGAGAGCTTTAAAAGACCATAGCCATCTGCTAGGTCACTGTATACTGTTGACCAACACAAGTAAACTACCATGTAAGTACCAAATGTTCTAATATAAGCAAAAGATGAGGTTCCATATATAGGTTTGAAGGAAATAAATTCCCATCACAATATCAGCACTGCAAATGTTCTACTACAGCGTATAATCATTAATATGGTCAACAAGGCTCCCAGATTTGTCTTGCATATCAAAAAGTAACTGACCCACACAAAGCTGTGTGAACGGTACCTGTTACACTATATGACCAGTGCACATTAACAGTACCTCTTCAACAGTGTTATAAAGAGTACACTGTACAGTAGTTTCTGTTTGTGAATGTTATGAGAATTTGGTGGTCTAGGCTTTGAAGATTCAGCTTTTCGAAAAAGAATTCTAAATTTTGTGTTTCCTAGAAATTGTTGGGAATTTCAATGAAAAAACATAAATGAGAACGACAAACCTAAGCATCACACCTCAAATGGTTACATCACACAATCCATAAAACAACAATGGCTGGAAACCACTTTTCTTTTAACCTTTTACATCCATCGTTATGTAGAAACAAAACCAACATCTCATCCATGCACTAAAATATAAAAACATTATAACAAATATGAGTCGAAACATTATAAAGGATGAAGTTTAACTACAACTCAACTTCATCTGCTGATTTATCCCTGGAATTGTTTTGTAAGGATTTTGATATGTTCCTAAGATAGCATCTTTGTTTGACATCCATTACATGTCTGAAGATCGATGGAGAAGTAAATGTTTTACGTTCTATGGCAATTGATTGGACAGTCACTGAAAACAAAATTCCACAAACAAGAATAAAAAAGAAAAAGACGTAGCAAAGTAAATAGTATACCTGCTAGTTTCATCACTTCTGTAAACCTCCATCCCATGAAGGCCAGCCGCTTTCAGCCTCCTGATAATGGCAACAGGATTTACACAACTTTCTTCAAGGAACTACTAAGAACCAAAGGTACACACACATATGTATGTATTTATGTATGTATGTATGTGTATGGATGCATGCATACGCCTCCTAATGCTTGAAATTTAGAAAAATGACCTTGGGCAGAATATTGAACTGATTTCAACATCTGGAATTATCTTGATGCGAAATCTTCTAGCAGCTTCTAGAGCCTCGGGGATGCCTGACATTGTGTCATGATCTGTCAGAGCAAGAACTTTCCCTTGTTATGAGAACATTTATTAAACAACTTGCAATACATCTTATGTTGTATTCAAGAATTAAAATATGAGAATTCTATAGCAAATGAACTTTTAAGATCAAGAATAATGTACAAAGTTTTGCAAGTAGTTTGGACTTCAATTCCACATGGGTACCACACAATTAACAGATAGCATTGTGGAAATTAATACCTCTCTTTCGACCAAATGTCCATCATTAATATATCATAGCCCAATTTAATTCAAGTTTCTAAATTATTTTTAGAATAATATGAAACTAAAGTTCCATTATTTTTTCTTTGTTCCAAGATTGTTAGTAGCTAAGAAGTTAAATTCCATTCAAAGTAATTGAAAATAGTCATTTTATCCAAATGACAACCGCTACCACAATAAGGATGGCTAAATACTCCCCCCCACCCCCAAATAAAAAGCAATAAATTTCTGTATTGCCTTAAATCAGTTGGTTGGAAGAACAACTTATGAAAAAGGAGGAAGAATAGATTTCCTCGTTTTTCATCCTTATATCTTATCTAAAATACTACTCTTTGTTACCTCTAGATTTATTATATCCTTATTTGAGACAGATGGTGGTAAGAGCCACAAGGACAAAAGAGTCTTCACCTTCTCAAAGAATTCTGTGTCCTGGACCAAATCCTCTTACCCAGAGCTTATAGTTTGAGTTTGTCCTGCTTCCATGTCATTAACCAACTGCACTTCTCGGAATCTTAATGAAATCACTTATGCTCCTTCTACCACGTAACATACTATGCCATACACTTCAATAGCACCTTGAAATGTTATCTGATTCTAAATGTGCCCAATAATTCTAGAGGTCACTTTTTAGGCAATACCGGAGCCCATAAAGTAGCCAGCATGAAGATCCAATTGAATGACAATTGACTTCCCTTAGAGGAGTGATTCTCCAAAAGGATTGATTTACTTCCTTTTGCCTCGTACTTGGTTAAAAAAATAAATTAACTAAAGTTAGAGCTGTCACATCCTTTTTAATGAAACAGAGTTCAGTAGTCAGTTTGGAATGCCATATGAGCACCATGGCTTTTTCTTTTCCTTTGGAAATCCCTTTATAGTCCTCTTAAAGCTAATTTCTTCCTCACTGACATCAGCGAGCTTGCATATGGATCACCAAATATTTATTCATTACACTGGATCCTCAACCTCTAATCTCTTATAAACCAAGAAAAAGAGTTCCTTGCTATGATCAAGTATGTTGCGATGATCCTCCAGAACCCTAGCATGATATGACATAAAAAAGGTGCCCCCCTCGATATAGAGGACTTCTTTGTTCCTTTTCTAACCATATATGCCCATTTTCATTATTTCTTCTTGCAACACAAAGCTTGATAGAAAAGTGCATCAACAATTCCCTGGTGGGTCCTGGTGTTAAACTATGACAGGATAATTTTCATCTGAACAGAGTATATAATTATTTTACGAGGGGACAACACCACAAGTATGAGCTTCTTATTTTCCATCTATTTCCACTATATTTCTATTATTCTCTTCTCCCAATTCTTCTAACCCTCATCTATTTTAAGAACACCTTAACTATTGGAAACAGATGATTGGACTATTTATAAACAGATTGAAAAGGATGAAAATATATGTTAACAATTACTAACGAGCCCTAACACCAACAAAAGAATTGCCAGGAAATGGCGATCAAAGTGGTGCCAAAATGAGGTTGCCAAACTCAAACAAAGGGTATAGAGCAGCAGTGATTCAAATCAAGCACAAAACAGACATGAAACTACAATCGACTAATTACTGCAAGAACAGTTGTCATGGCTGACATAAACAGAGCAAATAACTGTGTAGCAAGAAACCAGAACCGGTTACGAATTACAAAAGTTGCAAAGGAATTCTCGCTTTCAGTGGTAGCTGTAGAATAAATACAAGAACAATCACGGTTATATTTGCGAACAGAAAAATTTGGAGTAATTTTTACATTGGCAACACAAAGGAAAGACCACCATGGTCCATAGAGACATAAGACAACCAAGTACTTCTTTTCTGTTGTATTCACAAAAAAATACCGAAACACCACCATGGAGACATTTTATCATCCAGCCCAACAAACTCAATCAAAACAAAACAAAACTATACAAAGAAACCCCCCACTAAACACCCACAACAAAAATCTATACAGGGTAGAGGCTTATCCAATCCCAACATCAAGCATTGAAGCTTGAACCCAGAACCCAGACCGACCACCATATAGAAATTACAGTAAACCCAGAAAATATTTCAAAGTTCAATGATTCAAGCAACATTTGCAAGCATAAAACAACGCCCTTGCCAAAAGATCACTTCTTTCAATAATGCCAAAGAAACACCAACTTTACAATTAGAAGTGAACCAATTAGCATCTTTACCATCCCTTTGGCCCGAGACGATCCGGTACAACCCATCGTAGCGAGTTTCAAGACACATTGAATGAATCCTAGGATTTTTCTTTAAAATCCTAGCTAGACATATTCAACCCATTGATGCCGTCTGCCGAGCTAGAGAGAGAGAGAGAGAGACAGAACAATCATGATTTTTCTTTAAAATGTTTTTACCATTTCATGTTAAGACATATTCAAGAGTTTTTATGAGAAAAAATCAAATGAATTTAATTGATTTTTAACGTTTTGACGGTAAGCTTTGCGTAATTCCATAGCATTGAGAAATTTTTTCATACTTTCATTTCATCTTTTATAATTTATTTATTTTATTATTAATTTAAAATTTGTATTATTTTAAAATTATTTCTAACATAAGAAGGTTTCAGGAAACACGAGAGGGAGAGATAAATACTAAAAAACTAAATGCATCGGTGCATGTTACATGTAACGGTGGTGTACTGTTCACAAATGGAGAAAAATTACATTTTGCATTTTTTTTATATAGCCAGATGAATGGAGTTTTAATTAGCCATTTTAAATAAAAAAGAAAAATGAATAAGCTATTGTGAATGCTCTCACAAAGTGATCGAGCTTCCCTTTCATGGAATCTAAATAGTTACCGGATCCTTTTAACACTCTAACAAAAAGCCTATTACAATTGAGCCAAAAACTATTATTCAGTTACACTACCAAACATGCTACTAGTATACTCTTGTTATTATATTCCATTATTATTCCTTAATTACCCTTAAATAAAATTTTCCCTAAACAAAGATTTGACTATGGATTTATCCTTCTTATTATTTTGACTACGTAATTTTTTTTTTGTTTTTTTTTGCTATGAACTTCTCCGAATCTTAAAGAAATCACTTACGCTCCTTCTACCAAGTAATGTACTATGTCATACCTTCAACAACACCTTGACATTTTTTTTTTTTTTTTTTTGAGCAAAAACAAACGAAAGGAAGGTTATACAGGGAGATTCTTCATAGTATTAATTCTAATAGAAAATAAAATAGGAGGTGTATTAACAATGCTTTCAAACACTAAGTTAGTAGTTTTTTTTTTTTTTTTGAAATTGACACTAAGTTAGTAGTCGACCACTTGACAAGTCGTTGAAATGTTATGTGATTCTAAATGTGATCACTAATTCTAGAGATCCCTTCTTCAAGCCCCTAAATTAGACGGCGTAAAGATACAATTGAATTTCCCATAAAGTAGTGTTTCGGCAAAGGGATTGATTTACTTCCTTTTGCCTCATACTCATTTACGTTTGATTACACCACAAAACTCTCATTATTTACATTCTTCACTTCCAAACGCCATGTCAAGGTGCAATGGGTACATGAAACAACACATGGTATGTACAAGGTGGTCTACATGATGAGGCATAAAGTGATCCACCAAACATTAGGGATAAAAAGGCGGTTAATAGTTATTGAACTGTAACCGCTTAGGCAGTTAGTAAAATTCACTAACCGGCTCTGCTAACCGCTTAGGCGGTTAATCGGTGGTTAGCGGTTCATAACCCTAATAACCGTTAACCATTTTTAAAAGAATTTTTTTTAAAAAAAAAAATTAAAAGAAAAAACCTTTCTATATATATATATATATATATAGGCTGTTAGCGATTAGCAGTTAGGAAAATGGGTTAGCGCAGTTAATAACCGCTAACCTTCAAAAGCGGTTAGTGCAGTTAGGGGTTAGCGGGCAGTCTCCTATTCATCCCTACCGAACAAAAAATAATTAAAAACCAAAGAGTCTAAGAAACTAAGTTTTAACATACAACACCAGTCCATCTTATCTTTCCAATGAAAATCTTCTTGAGAGCTGTTGTTCACACAAAGAAAGCCATGCATTAGACATACCGAATTTTCCTATGTTCGTAGTGTAGACGCACATATGTATGTGCTCTACACATTCTAGCCTCTTTTCAACCGAGTATTTCATTTTGTTATATGATATTGAATGAGTTTTAAAAATCTTCATGCAAGAAATGCGAATGAAGGGTTCTCTCTTCTAGTAGTGGAGACTTACGTTCCAAACCAGATGCTTTGCCTGGACGTTGGTTTTGGGACTTTTCTTATGAGGATTATTAATTGCTATTGTAGTTAATGAATTGTATCAAAATTATTAATTCATTCTATCAAATCAGCAACTTTTATTTTCCCTTCAGCTCATTCATTTGTAGAATTACTTGCCAATTGGTTTTTCTTGAAAATTAGATCTTATTTCAAGGGTGAAAAAGCATTGTGAATAAGACGCATTGTCAAGAAAACCCAACTTACAATATCTAAACGTTGGTGGAAGCCTTGGGCTTTGAATGCTCCCAATGGTCTTAAGTTCGAAACTCACTAAGTGCAAAAAGCCTCTTAGGGCCTGCCTCCTGGCTAAGATCACAGCTCGACTAGTCCATGCTGAAAGAGGTGCAAAACATGATTACACGAAGTGACTCTACCTTGAAGAGATTCCCAGTCATCAGAGAATATATATATAGGTTTGAACAAAGATTATTGAAAGAGCTACCATCAACATGCCCCCCAAAATTAAATGTCCCTCTCCTCTAGCCCTCTATATTGCTTAGGAAAAAACTAAACTAAACTAAATTAAATTATCACACGTCAAACCTATATAATTATTGACTAAAGTTGGCCCAAAGGTTGGATCGGAAGTCATAAGGAAGTTGTCACTATACACAATTCAAGTGGCCACCAGATGGTTGCTAGTTCCATCTTGAAGTAAACTTGAATAGGCCTGAATAGAAAAAAGAAAAAGAAAGAAAAAAAAAAAAAAAATTGAATAGGCCTAGTAAGCAAGAATGGTAAACTTCAGTATTGGATGCTAACTTTGGTGAGGCTTGCAACAAATGTCTAAACTCTGCTAAAAACAAGGTGTAGAGATAGAGAAATTAAAGGATGAAGCAATAGAATAAAGGAGCACACATAAAAAAAAAAAAATTAAAAGAAAAAAGAAGGAAAAAAAAGAATAGAAGATATGGAAACCAAGAAAAAGATAAATCAAAATAAAGGAACATGTAGTAAAGAAAAAGAATATTTGGAGACAAAGGAAAAGATAACAAATAATTATGTGTTGCGTGCTCAATTTTTGAAGCGAATTATGAGATAAATTTGAGTAGGTTCTTAGAGCCTAGAGGGAACCAATGCCTTTTCCAAACAGAAGTTTGGGAATAAACTTCTTAATATCTTTATTCATCAGCTCCATATCTTTAAACAAACCTACTTTTACAATAGTTTTCTAACTCATCTCATAGGTTGATGAGTGATAGTCAGCTAAAGATTAGAAAATCACTAACCAAGGTTGATGAGTGATAGTTTCTTCATGGATGTTAAACTTCAGGAAAAAATCCACTTCAAAATACCACCCAATTGACAATGTCTTCCCAAACTTTCAATTGCGACAACTACCAAAAAAATGACAATGTCCCCCTTAAAGCCAACAAAAAGACAAACCTACCCTAAAGTTAATATATATACATAGTTTTAGGTTTTTTTTTAAAAAATTTTTATTTCTATTTTATGAAGGGTATTTTGGTCATTCTTGGGAGACAATGACACTTTTTAGTAGTTTGCGGGAGGGGACATTGTCACAACCGGAAGTTTTGAGGGACATTATAAAATGGGCTGTAGTTGAAATAGGGAACGTGGACTTTGCCCTAATTAAACTTTAATATTGGGTGCTAACTTTGATGTGTCTTATAATAAATATTTAAACTTGCAAGAAACGAATGTGTAGAGAAAAAGATAAAGATAAGTAAGAATAAAGGACCATATATGTACCCAAAAAAAAAGAAAAGAAAAGAATATGTGGAGATGAAGAGAAGAACAAATCAGAAGAATAGGGGAAAATGTAGAAAAAGTAGAAAAAGAAAAGAAGGTTTAGAGAGAAAGGAAAAAAGAAAAGAAAAATTATGGTCATTATAAACCAAAGCAATCACAATTTTGGAAGCATAGCAATTTTTTGGTACATAGGTTTCATCTTTAATCCAATATACTAATTATAAGATGGTGTGCCTCATAAACCATATAAACTGAACTACCTATACAACTCAACTTAGCTGTAATCCCAATTAAATCAGGTCAGCTTTATGGATCATTTTTTTTCAATTAATCGGAAACAGCCATATCTTACTAAAATACTACTCTTTGTTACTTCTCTATTTATTATCCTTATTTGTGACATCTAACCCTACAACTTTAGACCTCCCTCTACTTATTTTCACTCCTTGAGCTTAAATAACTCTTTTTCTGTGACCCATTAATTGCTCCTAATGCACATGTCCAAACTGCATGTTTTAAGTGACTTTTCTTCATCTTTTTCAATACGAATTAAGATCTTCTCCAGTTCATTTGAATTTGATAATATCTATTTATATTAAATGAGTATTTTTTTTAATATTAGTTCAAAAAGTGAAAAAATAAAAATACTCATCAAATAATATAACTAACTGGATACTCTCTAATTCAAATGAACTTAAGAGGATCCGGTTCCTTCCGATATGGACCACTCTATCAACTATTCCTCAATTGCACATTAACTGTGAAAACCTGAACTAGTTATATTAATGACTACAATTGAGCTTTTTCAAAGCTTAGTTTACACACAAACACATTATGAAAGAGAGGGAGTAAGAGCCACAAGAATGTTATGAGATTTTAAATTTGCTCACTAATTCTAGAGGTTCATTCTTAGAGCCTGTTTGAATGTACGTTTGAGATTTTAAAAGTAGGTTTAAAACTCAAAAAGTTCGTATGAAAAAGTACCCGTTTGGTAAGAGAAATTGAAAGTGCTACTAAGGGCCAAAAAAATGACCAAAACCCACTTTTGGAAAAAGCTTAAAAATAAAGCTTTTGCCAAAAAACACATTTTAATTTGAAAGATTTATTTCTCAAATACCATCTCAAATATGCTCCTAGGCAATATCAGGGCTGTAAATTAGCGAGCGTAAAGATACAATTGAATGAGAATTGACTTTCCCTTAAAAGTAGTGCTTCCCCAAGAATCTTCTGTTAATCCCTTTCTATTCTTTTTGTGATGCACTAACATCCAAAAATTCATCCGAAGCAAAGCGGGCCTGCTAGTCTGCAAAATCATTTTCCAGTTGGCTAGTTAAACTCTTAATTGTTTTACTTCTATATATTCCTCATTAATTTAAGCAGATTGCAATTCCATTTTGATCAAACACTCTCCAAGCCTTTAGAATACGACTAAAACAGAAGTAAAACAATTAAGAGTTTAACTAGCCAACTGGAAAATGATTTTGCAGACTAGCAGGCCCGCTTTGCTTCGGATGAATTTTTGGATATATATATATATATATAAAAAACTGAAAAATGCTCAATTGTTTTTTGACACGATTTGCTGGGTGCAGTAGAAATTTGATCTTTTGTAAACATGAAACGAAGTTGTGAAGAACAAGAAAAAGATAAAGAGTAAGAGAACTATATATGTACATAGAGAGAGAGAGAAAGAGAGAGAGAGAGAAATTGATGAAGAAGAAAAGAAGAGAAGATTTGAAGACGAAGAAAAAGACAAATTCAAGAGAATAGAAAGAAAAGAATGTTTAGAGAGTAATTAAGGAAGAAAGAAAGGAATAATTATGTTGATTATAAATCATGTCAATCACATGAGTTTGAGAAGCAAAGCAATATTGTTTTATTTTTTCTACCAAATCATCCGTTGTAAACCATCTTTGTGATTTGTATTTTCTTTTATCAAAGGAGAAAAAAAAGGTTTGTGTGATCATTTAAGGAGAAAGAAGGTACAACAAGTTTGAAGTTGTATAACAGGTTCTACTCTCTCTCTCTCTTTCCTTTCATTGTTTATGAGGTTTTCTATTGCAATTGTGTTTGTAGTGATATTTAACATGTATTTCAAAGACTTTGAAAAAGCTCAGAACTTGTTAAATTATTTCCTTGTTATATATATGATTAATCCACGTCCCAAAATCAAATATTTGAAATATGATTAATCATGGATAATATGATTAATCGATCAAAGTAGCTTGGATTCGATCTTAAATCAGTTTGTGGGCGAGGTAATATTACTTGGAACTAATATTTCCTTAGTTAAATTTACATAAATGCCATCTTTATTTTTCGGTCTTCAACTAGAGGATATATAATATATAAAGGTTTGTTAATTAATAAAAAATGTGCATCCACAAATTATATATTCATCTAATTTGACTTCATTAATTCATGAAGAGTGAAGACCCAACAAATGCCCTACATATATATCATCCTATCACAATATATATCTCAATGCTAATCCCACCCTTTGGGTTTTGTGCCTCTGTGACTGTGTATTATCATAATAGACTAAGATGGCGGGCGAGCAATGGCATCACTTGCAGCTCATAGATAAGTTGGAAAGTATATATAAATATTGCTCGTTGTGCGGAAAGTCAGTATTGGGAAGTCGCGGCTACCAATGCAGGAACACATGCGCTTTTTTGATTCATGAATCATGCCTCGAGCCAACAGATCCCAAGAGAGAGATAAAGGCACATGATTTGAGGAATAGACATCACTTGATATCTGTGAAAGAGGTGGAGAAGAACGAAGATGAGAAGAAAGTAGTAGTTTGCTCATTGTGCGAGGAACCGGTATCGTGTTTGTTAATGTTAGGTAACAACAACAACAACATTAATAGTAATGGGCCTACCTTTTTCAAATGCATCTTTCCCAACTGCACCTTCCTCATTCATCAACCATGTGCACAATTACCCTACAAAACAACACACCCTCTGCACTTCTCAGACCACGAACTTCGTCTCGAAGTACCAGTAGAGACTCAGAATCATTGTAGTGCTTGCTTTAAAGTTTTAAGTGGACGCTACTATTACAAATGTTTCAGATGTGAATATGCGCTCGACATCAAATGTGATTCTCGTTGGAGAAATATTAGTGCTGACAAATGTAACCCACACGCATTCATCCCCACTCGAGATCCAATCGAGTTCACCTGCAAAGCTTGTGGTGTGAAACGCAATGACTTTGCCAGTCATTGTAGCAACTGTCTGATTTTCATTCACACTAATTGTGGTAAATTTCTAGGCACTATCAAAATTAGAGGACATGCTCACTCCCTCACTTGCACCTTTTCTTTTCCCCAAGGCAAAAAGCACAAGTGCCAAGTCTGTTATGAGGAGGTGGATATAAAGTATGCAGCTTACTGTTGTGATGATCACAAGTGTGACTACATTGCCCACTTACAGTGTGCATATTGGTTTAGGGTTGTGGGTGAGACAAGTGATTTCGTTGACTATACTACTCATTTGGTCGAGGGCAATGATCTAAAAGAGGATGAAAAAGCTGCCCCTCAGGAGATCCAACATTTGAGTCTTCCACAACATAAATTAATCCTTAAAAATGAAGAGCTCTTAGATGTCAAGCGTTGTAAGGGGTGCATGCAATTTATAGTGTTGTCCCCATTTTATGACTGTACACATTGCAACTTTTCTCTCCATATAAGATGTACTAAACTACCTCAAAAGGTTATGAGACCATTACATCACGAACACCCGCTCACCTTACATTTCAATGGCTGGTACTTGTTCGATTGTCGGGCTTGCAAGCGAAGACGAAGTGGCTTCAACTACAAATGTGACAACCGTTGGTGTCGCAATGAAACATTTGATGCTCAATGTATTTTAATTCCAGAAGTCTTTAAACATAAAGGTCACCAGCACTGCCTCTTCCTTGGTGACTTTGATCAAACAATGTGCAATGCTTGTGGTCAAAGATTTGGTGGCACTTGGACATTCGGTGGCACTCGGACATTTGATTGCACTACTTGTGGGTTCCGCTTGTGCATTAAATGTGCTACTCTTCCGCTAGTAACTAGGCATAGATATGACGCACATCTCCTATATCTCACTTATGCCGCTGAAGACAACTCTGATGAACATTATTGTCAAATTTGTGAAAAAGAAAGAGATGAAAAGCTTTGGTTCTATTACTGTAAAAATTGTGATTTCGCTGCTCATCCTCAATGTATTCTTGGAAGCATTTGGTTAGATTAGTTAAATTTGTTTATGTGAGAGAGACATGGACGGAGAACCTTATTGTATACAATTTAATTCAATATACATTCATTATGACTAAAACTCATGCTAATAAAGATATTTTACCCATTGCATGTCTTCAAGCATCAAAGCACAAAGTAAAGGACAACGAAGACTTACCATTTCCATTAGCAAACATCAAAACTTTAAAGCTCAAAAAATATTTTGATCTTATTCCCCATTCACTACGTCATGCACGGCTACAAGAGAGTGGAATCTCTTTGGCAGTGTTTGCCAAGAGGCTGGACCGGGCCTCTTCTTCAATCCCAAAAAAAAAATACTTTCACCTCAAAATTAACTCAAACATTCTTACTTTTTATACCACATCAATGATTTTTATTATTATTATTTAAATAAAAAAATCACTACAAAACAAATTTTTTACATTTTTCCACATAAAATATATTTTTTTCACAAAATATTTTCGCTAAAACCAATCAAACATTTTTTTTCTCTTCTTCACGTTTAGAATGAGAAAATATGATAAAAAACAAATAAATAATTTGTTTATTACAAAAGCATGACCGACCACCCCTTTAGTGGAGATTATACAGAGATAGTTACCTCAGCTCCAATAAGTCTTGAGTTTCAAGTTATCTCATAACCCCATTGCAAGTGCTATTAATTATAATTTACTCAGCTGTAAATTAAAAATTGTACTATAGATTTTATTTAATAACAAAAGATCTCAGTATCCTACTAATATCTACAAATAAATCTCTACATAAGATATTCAAAATTGAATAAGGTATTTTGATTATATAGTCACCTTATACAATCTGAATCTTTTATCTTTGAGTACTCGATCACATGATGATCCACAATACTTTTATTAAAGAATAAAATCTTTGGATAACCACTTTACTAAAATTATTAGGGCTGGACTTAGACCAGCAATTCTATTTAATTATCTCAAGGAGATATTTATATTTCCTATAAAGACTATGGATGCCATATTGGTATGGATCATTCTAGGTCTCACTTATTGGTAAAACAAAGTGATTATAATTTCAGATATGAGTTCATTATTCCCACAAGATTAATAGCATTTTCAATTAGTAGATATGAGAAATGCATTTAGGTGACAGTAATTTGTACAACACATTATTAACGACCAAAAATACTCAATACATTCCGAATGCATCAACATATGAACTAGAAGTCTCATTTTCAATAGTCTTCATTTATAAAAATGCCCAATTTTATCATTGATTGTCAACTCAAATTTACAAGTTATAAGGAGCTTGTGATTTAAATCTGTTTAGATTAAAATCACACTCAATGCCCATGAATTCATCGCATGAATCACAATTTTCCCAAGAAAATAAATCTAAAAGACAAAAATGAAACTAAAATAAATAAAGGCATGCGTCTGCCTCCACAGGGGATGACCCATTTGCCTTGACAAAGTAAAATCAGTAAACAACATTTTTAAGGGGAAACGTAGTTTTGAGTTGACAATTTTGAAAGAACATTGTCCCAGTAAGCAACAAAAACTTAAACCTAATATGAAAATCTAGATTAGCTTTTATTTAAGTTAGAACTCAAATTGAATCTCATTAATTAAAAAAAAAAAGACAATCATCTATTCTCTACATCTTGTTAGATCCTTCACTGTCTAACATCTACCTTTCTAGGCATATCTATCTTCAAGAAAAACAATTTGTTAAATATGACAGCAGAAATGCCAAAAATATTGAGAAGGTGAAAATGAATTTGATAAACAAGATGAATATTCAACTCACAACTATTACTCTCAATAGGAACCTGAATTCCTCCCTGATTAATAGAGATATTGGAAAGCTTCAGCCTCATGGCTGCAAACTCTGCATTCTGCCTCTCTTCATTGGTCAATCACAAGACAAGCAATGGTAGATTAAGTCCTTGCCACAACTCATGCGGGAGCCCCCTTTAAAATTCTGTATGAACAGTGCACATTAATAGTACCCCTTGAGCAGTGTTATAAAGAGTACACTGTACAATATTTTCTGTTTGTGAATCTTATAAGAATTTGGTGGTCTAGGGTTTGAAGATTCAAGTTTTCAAGAAAGAATGGGTCTAAATTTTTAGTGTTTGTTGGAAAATTGTTGGGAATTTCGGAGGAAAAAACATAAATGAGAAAGATAAACCTAAGCATCACTCCACGAATGGCACACAATCCATAAAGCAATAATGGCTGGAACCAATTTTCTACCGTCGTGTAGAAACAAAACCAACATCTCATCTATGCACTAAAATATAAAAACATTATAACAAATACGAGTCGAAACAATACAAATGATGAATTTTAACTACAACTCTACTTCATCTACTGATTTATTCAGGGAATTGTTTTGTTAGAATTTTTATATGCTCCTAAGATAGCATCTTTGACATCTATTACATGTCTGAAGATGAAGAAGGAGAAGTAAATCTTTTACATTCTATGGCCGTTGATTGGACAGTCACCAAAAACAAAATTCCACAAACAACAATAAAAATGAAGAAGACCTAGCAAAGTAAATAATATACCTGCTAGTCTTCACCTCCATCCTATGAAGGCCAGCCTCTTTCAGCCTCCTTATAATGGCAACTAGGTTTTTTCAGTGCCCATGGATGAGCTAGCACAGCCACAGCCCCTGTATTAGATATCAATTGTATAGCTTCCCCTGAAATCATAATCTATATCACTAATTCTAAGTCAAAAATATGCATCAAGAGCAACAAGGGAAGGTGTATCAATAAGCTTAGAATATTACTTAGAATAAGCCGGTCTACCATCAGAAGTTATTAATGAAAACAAATCCAAATTCACACGCACAAACAAATGCTGATTCTGGAATTTCATCAAACATTACGTACACATAGACTAAGACTAAAACTGCACACCATCATTCACTAATAGTAGATTCTCGAAGAAAAGCGTCGAAAATACTTCTAAATAATCACAATCCTGCTGAGCAATATTAATATAATGACATAAGAAACAAACCCAGAAGTCCAATTTGTGTATTAAAAAAAAAAAAAATTCAACCGAAAAGACAACGCGGGCATGAACAAACATTGAGCCAAATCGATGAACAGGCATAACCCACATTACTTCAGATCTAAAACCCAATGAAAAACCACATCCAAACATCAACAACCGTCACTAAATGTCAATTTGCTTTTCTTTATGTCTTTGTTTTATTTTGTACTAGAGTTTTGTTATGTAACTTCTCCAGCTCCTCAGACCTTGTTAAGAGTTAGTCCACAGCTGCTATAAATATGCAAGGATGTACACTCTGTTCCTCTAATGTTATGTATTTTCTATATTTTTTGGTGTTTATAAATTGGAATAATGGAATAGAATGAAAATGGTTGAATCTTGAATGGGCTGAAAATAACGAATTGTATTGAATGTAAATGGGCTATTCTAGATGCCCGGGTCTCCTCTTACATGCTAATGACTTTTGACTTATCTATTTCAATACCTCCCTGATGAGCTGGCCTTCCCTTTTATAAATTCTAAGTAGTTATTGAATCCCTTTAACCACTATAACAGAAAGTCTATATTACAACCGAGCCAAACTATTATTTAATTACACCACCAAACATTCTACTATTATACCCCTGTTATTATATTCTTTAACCTCATATGTTTTTCCCTAAAAAAAATATTTGACTATATATATATATATATTCTAATTAATATGAGTATGGATTAGAATCATGTGGTTCTACCTCAAAATCCCCTCCCCCAGCCTATGCAGACCCACAAGGCCACAACCAGCTTGTACGGTATATATATAGGCTAATTAAGTTTGAGTATTTTCCAAGCTAATTATTTGGAGAAAAAAAAAATACAACAAAATTAATATGTTTACATGGAGAAAAAAGCAAAATTCTTGTAAACGACAAAAAGAAGAAGATATTTTTCTAAAAATAATGTTCAAATGTTATGTTTGATTTTTTACATTCTTTTGCCGATCGATCTTATTCCAAAAATAATCTTCAAACCTTATGCCTGATTCTACTGTATCAACTCAGTTAAATGGTAAATTACCTAAAGCTAGTTGGGGAGGCACGTGCTTGATTCCCGTGTTCAATAATAATATATGTAGTTTGTATGTGATATTTAACAGTAAAAACTTAATTTCATATGTAAAATGTGATATTTAACATTAACAACTCAATTCTTACACAAACACGTTTATTCAATAGCATAGCGTATGTTCTACATGTTGAAGAAACTACTTTTTATTTCTATTTTATTTTATTTCCGCTTTTATTTTCTTCATAGTACTCTACTATTATTATGATTGGTTTTCCAATTACACAACGAAGTCATGTAAACGCTATTATTTAAAACAAAATGCTGCAAATTTGAATATAAGACTATGACCCATCTTAAATTTTTAGTCTTCCGAGGATCAAGTACAATGATCTTTGAAAAAAAAAAGAAAAATTAGTACCCACTATGACCCATCTAATTTAATTTGACTTTATTCATGGAGACCCAAAAAGTAGCTTCTACAAATTATTAGCATATTTTATAATGTCTACGAACACAAACCCTGCTAAACATACTCTAAATACTAAATTAACCACCTTTAGGTTTTGTGGTTGTGTGTGTAAGATCGAGAGCGAGAAAGAAGATTTCAGCAAATGGCATCACATGCAGCTCCCAAATAACCTTGAAAGTGATGGAAATTAAATGAGGAAGTTGGTTGCTGGCTGTGCAAAAAGCCAGTACTGGGAACTCACAGCCTACAAGTGCTGTGAATGCAATTTTTTCCTTCATGAATCATGCCTTGACCCTGTGCGATTATAGACTCTGTGCTGCTCGTTGACAAATTATGCATTCATTCTCACCCGGAATCCAAACCAGTTCACTTGCGAAGCGTGTGGTGGGAAAAACATTGACATTGCCTATCTATGTATACAGCAACTGTCGACTTTGGATTCACTCTAGTTGTGCTCATTTTATAGGCACCATCAAAATTAAAGGACATGCTCACTCCCTCACTTGCACCTTCTCTCTTAGTCAAATCAAAAAGCACAACTGTGAAGTTTATTTTGAAAATGTCGATATAAAAGTCAAAAAGCACAAGTGTAAAGTCTGTTTTGAAAATGTCGATATAAAGTATGCAACTTATTGTTGTGATAATCACAAGTGTGACTACATTGTCCACATACGGTATGCATATAGGATTATGAAGGTGAGTGAGACCAGTGATTCCATTGACTATGCTATTCATTTAGTTGCGGACAATGATCTGAAAGAGGATGAAAAATCTGTCCCTCAGGAGATCGAACATTCAAGTTATCTGATAATAACTAGCTTAAAAAATGCTTATTTTCTATATTAAAGTAAGTTTTATTATACTTTATTTTATATTTAGTTGTGAAATAATGTTTAATTATTAAATGTGAGCTTAAAATAATATTATAATACAAATTATTGCTTTTTGTAGGAAAAGAAAGAAATAAAAAATAGAAAAGAAAAGAGAAGCCAAATAAGAGCAAGCCAAGCGATATGCAATGAAAGAAAAGACAAAATAAGAAGAAAAAAAAATTGTTCTAGAGGCTTAAGCCAAGCCAAGCCAAAACAAAAACTCAAAAGAAATGAAAGGTGCTAACACGTGAAAAAAAAAAAAAAAAAAAAAAAGGAAAAAAAAAAGGAAAACCTTCTCCCTTAAGAAATTTGATCTAAAAGAGGATGAAAAACCAGCCTCTCAGGAGATTGAACATTCGAGTCATTTACAATATAATTTAATCCTTAAAAATGAAGAATTCCAAGATGTCGAGAGCTGTGAGTAGTGTATGCAATTTATAGTTGTGCCCTTGTTTTACAACTGTGTGCAATGCAACTTCTCATTTCATACAAGATGTACTAAACTACCCTAAGAGGTTATGCGAAAATTACATCACCAACACCCGCTCACCCTACATAATGTAGATTCCAATGTGCGATCACTCTGTTGTTGGGCTTGCGATCGAACACCAGGTGGCTTCATTTACAAACGTGTCAAGGATTTGTGTTACCTTGACGTTCAATGTATTTTAATTCCGGAAGTCTTTAAACATAAAGATCACCAGCATAGCCTCGTCCTATGTAGATTTTATCAACCAGAGTGTAATGCTTGTGGCCAAAGACCTCTTGGTGCTAAGACATTTGACTGCACTACTATTGTGAGTTCCACTTGTGTATTAAATGTGCTACTCTTCCACTTGTACCTTAGCATAAATATGATACACATCTCTTATTTCTTACTTATGCCTCTGAAGATGATTTCAAAGAATATTATTGACAAATTTGTGAGGAATAAAATAATGGAAAGCATTAGTTCTATTATTGTAAAAATTGTAATTTTGCTGTCAATCCTTGTTGTATTCTTTGAAAAGCATGGTTGGATTAATTACATTTATTTATGTGAGAGATACATATGGAGGGAGAACCTTATTTTATAAAATTTAATTCAATATACAGTCATTATGACTAAAACTCGTGCTGATATATACATATATAAAATATGTTATCTTGTCTGCTCTACTTGTCAGTGGTTTTCAAAAACACCATATCTTTATCTTGATCATTCCCTTATCAACAAAAAAGTAGAACCCATGAAATAAAAAAAAAATAAAAAAAGTAAGATCTACCATCCCAACCTGCAACACCTTGCAAATTTAATAAAAAATATTTTATCAAATTATATTTTAAAAGTATGAATATTTAAATCTCTCTTGCTTCTTCTATTGTAATTTAATTTTTCTCACAAACTTCAACATAATATCATACCGTATCATTATTTCAACAACAGGATGCATTGAGGAGTGCATTAGAGATACTTTGAGAATCAAACAAATCATGCATGTCAAAAATATTAAATAGCCTATGAACATCTTAGCACAATCAGTCACAAGTTATTGTCCATACATGTCTAGCTAGGGCACCTATGTTTGGCACGTTGAACATCTCTTATCTCTCTGTTCAGGTATTTTCACAGTTGAGGGAATAATAGATTTATTCATCTATCACGGTCA
Organism: Corylus avellana; assembly: GCF_965113065.1. NCBI lineage: Eukaryota > Viridiplantae > Streptophyta > Magnoliopsida > Fagales > Betulaceae > Corylus > Corylus avellana. The sequence goes on along the minus strand of NC_142493.1, from coordinate 11,358,911 downwards.
ACAAGTGATAAAGAAAAAAATGTAAACTGGGAAATATAGCAAGGAGATTGGTTTTCTGCAGGATAAACTTGTCACTTATTTTTATTTTATTCTGTCAAATCCCCCACTTTTATTTTTATTTTATTATGTCCACTCCGTTTCATTCCTTCATTCTGTGGATTTGATAAGAAACTTCTTAACGTCATGACCATTATGGCTTTGGCAATATGATGATATTGATAACAGAGGATGACAGTTCACTGAACCAAAGGCTCATTCACAAGTATTAATATCCTCAAAATAACTAGCAAGAAACAATGTGATAAGGACAAAGATATAGCAAGTAAATAAAGAAGCATGTACAGATAAAAACAAAATCAGAAAAGCAAAAAAAAAAAAAAAAAATGAGAAAGAAAAAAAAAAAAAAAGGATGTGGAGACCTAGAAAATGACAACGCAAGTGAATAAATGAGCTGCTGTTGCCTCTTCATAATATTCTTGTCTTTGCACTTACTTTCTTTGGCCATCATTATTAAAAATTAGAAATTTTGGAAGCCGTAGCAAAGTTTTTGTTTTTTATTTTTTCGTCCATGAAATTAGAAGTTTTATCCTTTATAAGCCATCTCTATGATAGTTAGGCCTATTACTCAAGGATAATGAACTTCAATATTGGTGCTAACTTGGTGAGACTTGCAATAGATATCTAAGATCGGTAGAAAATAGGATGTGGTTAAAAAAAAAAAAAAAAAAAACAAAAGGAATAAATGAGCACATATAAAAAGAAAAGAAAAGGTGAAAGCAAAAGGAAAAAAGATGTAAAGAAGAAGAAAATAATAAAATAAGAGAAGAAAGGAGCGTGTAGAAAAATTAGAAAACTATTTTTGTATTTTTAATAGTGTTTTGCGTTTAAATTAGAAAACTTAGTTTTCTAATTTATGACCTAACATAAATTAGAAAACTATTTTTGTATTTTTAATAGTGTTTTGTGTTTAAATTCTTTGTTAATGTTTTTATTTTGAGAAAAAGAAAACAAAAGACAAAAAATCTAACTAATGAACCCAAATGTTTGAGGACAAAAGAAAAAAAAAAGTAGGTTCATTATAACCCGTTTCTTTCATACTTTTGGGTGTATATCAAATTTTTGTTTTGCCAACGACAATAGAAATTTCATCTTTTGTAATTCATCTAAACTTGCAAGAAATTAAATGAAGTTGTGGAGAAAACAGAAAAGACAGATCGAGTATCAGAATCAAGGGCTATGTATATAGAGAGAGAAAAAAAAATTGATGAAGAAGAAAAGAAAAGAAGATTTGAAGACCAAGAAAAAGACAAATTCAAGAGAATAGAAGAACTTTCACCTAAAGAAAAAAATGTTTAGAGTGTAATTAAGGAAAAAAGAAAGGAATAATCATGTTCATTAGTATAAATAATATCAATCACGGTTTTGGAAGCATAGCAATATTGTTTTATTTCTTCCACCAAATCATCCTTTGTAAACCATCTTTGTGATTTGTATTTTCTCTTACCAAAGGAGAAAAAAAGGTTTGTGTGATAATTTAAGGAGAAAGAAGGCACTACAAGCTTGAAGTTGTATAATGTAAGGTGCTACACACACTCTCTGTCTCTCTCTCTCCCTCTCTCATTCCTTTCATTGGTTTTGCTCTTTTCTATTGCAATTATGTTTGTAGTGATATTAAAAATGTATTTCAAAGATTTCAAATATTTAAAATGCATTTAAAAGTTGTTAATTTTTATGGTATTTTTATAGTACTTGTTAATTTTTATAGTACCTGTTATTTCAAGTTTTCCTTTCAGCCATAGATCTACTCAACAAGAAACCATGCATGTTTGTAAAGTTGGAAGTTGTTTCTTCCGAAAGGAAACCAATCAAGAGTTATAAGATAGAAAAATAGATTAATCCAGCCAAAATCAAATTTACAAGGATAAGCTAAAAGACAATTTCCTTGTTATAGGATTAATCCACCAAAAAATGACTATGATAATCTCCTTTGGACAGAAATTTCCTCCAAACCAGTTTGGAGGAAATATCCTCCAATCTATTTAAAATAGTGCCATGTGTCTATAAACATTTAAAAAACATATTAAATTTAGTTTAAGTTAATAAACTGCTATTAATGATGTTAAAAATTTAATGGGTCGTTTAAATGTTTATAAACACATGGTACTATTTTAAATGGGCTTGAAGATATTTCCTTTATACTGGTTTGGAGGAAATTTCTGACCATCTCCTTTAATAACAACCGTTTGTATATACCCTTACAAAATGAAAATGAGATCCTTTTGAAATCACTTAAATAATTGCAGTTGCTTGGATTCGATCTTAAATAAGGTATTACTTGGAACTAATCTTTCCTTAGTCAAATTTACGTAAATGCCATCATAATTTTTCGGTCTTCAAGAGGATATATATATATATATATATATATATAAAGGTTTGCTAATTAATTAAAAAAATTATATATTAATCTAATTTGACTTCATTCATGAAGAGTGAAGACCCAACAAATGCTCTACGTATCATCATCCTATCACAATATATATATATATATATATATATATATATATATATATATATATATATATATCTGAATGCTAATTAACCACCCTTTGGGTTTTGTGCCTCTGTGACTGTGTATTAATTAGCAGAGAATAAGGTGGCGGCCGGTGAGATTTGGCATCATTTGCAGCTCATAGATAACCTGGAAAGTTATAGAAACTGCTGGCTGTGCGGAAAGTCAGTATTGGGAAGTCGCGGCTACAATTGCGGGGAATATTGCGATTTTATCATTCATGAATCATGCCCCGAGACAACAAATCGCAAGATATGGATAGAGGCCAGACATGATTTGAGCGAGAAACATCACTTGATATCCATGAAAGAGGTGGAGAAGAATGGAGATGAGAAGAAAGTAGTAGTTTGCTCATTGTGCGAGGAACCGGTATCATCTTTCTTAGTGTTAAGTAACAACATTACCTTTTACAAATGCTACTTCCCCAACTGCACCTTCCTCTTTCATGAACCATGTGCACAATTACCCATCGAAACAACACAACCTCTGCACTTCTCAAACCACAACCTTTATCTCATACCGTCAACAAAGATTCAATATTGTTGCGGTGCTTGAGGTAAAGTTTTCAGTGGACGCTTCTATTACAAATGTAACACATGTGATTATAGGCTCCACATTACATGTGCTTCTCGTTGGCTAAATATTAGTGCTGACAAATGTAACCCACACGCATTCATCCCCACTCGAGATCCAATCGAGTTCACTTGCCAAGTATGAGGTGTAAAATGCAGTGGCATTGCATGTCTATGTAATAACTGTCTACTTTTGATTCACTCTAACTGTGGTAAATTTCTAGGCACGATCAAAATTAGAGGACATGGTCACTCCCTCACTTGCACCTTTTCTCTTAGTCAAGTCAAAAAGCATAAGTGTGAAGTCTATCAAGAAGAGGTGAATACAAAGTATGCAGCTTACAATTGTGATGATCAGAATTATGACTACATTGCCCACTTACGGTGTGGATATTGGATTAGGAAGGAAGGTGAGGCCTGTGATTTTGTTGACTATGCTACTCATTTGGTCGAGGGCAATGATTTAACAGAGGATGAAAAAGCTGCCCCTTAGGAGATCGAACATTCAAGTCATCCACAACATCAATTAATCCTTAAAAATGAAGAGCTTTTGGATGTCAAGCGTTGTGAGGGGTGCATGCAATTTATAGTGTTGTTCCCGTTTTACGGCTGTGCACAGTGCAAGTTTTCCCTCCATATAAGATGTACTAAACTACCCCAAGAGGTTATGCGACCATTTCATCACCGACACTTGCTCAGCCTACATAATGTAAATTACAATGTGCAATCGTTCAAGTGTTATGCTTGCGAGCGAACTCGAAGTGGCTTCAGGTACAGATGTGTCAAGAATTCGTGTCGCGATGAAATATTTGATGCTCAGTGTATTTTAATTCCAGAAGCCTTTAAACATAAAGGCCACCAGCACTACCTCTTCCTTGGTAAATTTGGTCAATCAAAGTGCAATGCTTGTAGTCAAAGACCTTATGGCACTCAAACATTTGATTGCACTACTTGTGGGTTCCGCTTGTGCATTAAATGTGCTACTCTTCCACTAGTAACTAGGCATAGATATGACACACATCTCCTATATCTCACTTATGCAGCTAAAGATGATTCTGGAGAATATTATTGTCAAATTTGCGAAAAAAAAAATGGATGAAAAGCTTTGGTTCTATTACTGTAAAAATTGTGATTTTGCTGCTCATCCTCAATGTATTCTTAGAAGAACTTAGTTGGATTAGTTACATTTGTTTATGTGACAGAGATATGGAGGGAGAACAATTGTATACAATTTAATTCAATATACATGAAGGGAGAATCTTTTTTCTTGTGAATGTAAAATATTTTGATATTTTGAATGTAAAAATAATGTAAAATGTAAACCCTAAAATATTTTGATATTTTGAATTCTCAATGTCATGCACGGCTACATGAGAGGGTGAAAAAAAAAAAAAAAAGTGTCTTCCAGTAATAAAAGTTATATAGAAATAGGGAAGGACCTAAAAGTAAAACTTTGCAAGCCCCATTAATTATAATTTACTCAACTTAAACCTCTCCTTGAGATATTCATAATTGAATGAGGTATTTTGATTTTACGTCCACCTTATCCATCTTTTATCTTTGAGTACTCAATCACATGATCATCCACAATACTTGTATTAAAAATAAAATCTTTTAAGAGTACTAATTTTAGTAACCACTTAACTAAAATTCTTAGGCATGGACTTAAACGATCAATTCTAGTAAATTATCTCAAGGAGATATTTATATTTCCTATGAAGAATAACTCAGTGCAACAACCAAAAATACAAGGTATGGATCTCAATTGGTGATGAGTGCTAAATATTATATATTTTGGCCCCTTAACCTGTATTTGTTAAGTCCTTAACTTTGTTATTTTTTGATATTTTTGTTAGTTTTAGTATCTTAGTGCTTTGCAGATTGTTAAGAGAGAACTGCAGGTTGAAGGGGAAAATTACGAAGAAATTGAAGGTTTCTGAAAGTGCGCTCGAGCGCAAGAGGACAATGATCGAGCGCACGTCCATGTCAGCTCTAAGCGCAGCGCTTAAGTGCTGCGCCGCAGAAGCCTTGAAGACCCGAGTGCTCTCAAGCGCACTCACGCTGACATGGCAGCGTTGAAGCCCTAATTTTTTAGTATATAATGCATTCTTTTCTATTATAAACTCGTTGGGAGGTGCCATTTAGAGCCATTTTTCGACTTGTTGTCGTTCTTACGCTCTGTCTACGTTTCTCTTCGTAAGTTTTTGGTTTTTTTTTTTTTATGATTTTAATTCATTTTAATATGAGTTTTGTAATCATAAGAGACTAAAACCTTCAACTAAGGTTGAAGATGACGCCTTGCCATTGATAAACAATCACGTTCTTGTCGTTTTATGTATACAATTCGATGTCTGATCAAATTGTTGTTCAAATTTAATTCAATTGCTTGATTAATTTCATTTGATTGAATGTTGTGTCTTTTATTCATCCAAAGTTTTATATTCGTTGTGATTGGTATATTCATCCAAGATGACGCCTTTCATTCATGGATACATCGAATGATTCGACTGAGAACTTATATCCATTGTGATTCGTATATCAAACGGATACAATGGATGACTTGATCTCAATTGGATATTCGTTGTGATTAGTTTAACGGTTGGATTCATCGAATGATTTAATATACATGTCTACGAATTTGAACAATGTATAAAACTTATTGTTTGTCGGTTGTATGTATAAAATGCAAGAATGTGTTGTTTGATTTGGCGAGGTAGATTCGGAAAACCTTAGTGTTTTTCCATTAATTGTTTTTAATCATTTTAATTAGTTTATTTTATTTTGCACGACATAATTCGAAATTGCAGAACTAGGTTAAAATAAAGTTAGTTTAAATAGAAATTAATTTTTGCAACATAACTCCCTATGGTTCGACCTTGCACTTGCACAATCTACACTACACACGACTCATGCGCTTGCGAGTTATTAAATTTGCACACATCAATTGGTAAATCAAAGTGATTATTATTTCATATCTGAGTATACTATTCCCTCAAGATTAATAGTATTTTCAATTAGTAGATATAAGAAACACATTCAGGTGACAGCAATTTGTAGTACACATTCTTATGGTGGTTCATTTCAATGCTTTCTGAATGCATCAACATATATATGAACTAGAAGAATTACTTTAAAAAAAATGCTCAATTTTATCATTGACTATCAACTCAAATTTACAAGTTATATGCAGCTTGTGATTTAAATCGTTTTACATTAATCATACTCAATGCCGTCGAATCCATCTCATGAATGACAATTTCCCCAACAAAATAAGTCTAAAAAACAGAAGGATTTATATACAAATCAAATCAAATTCAAAATGATTCATAGGGCACCAACTCTAACATTAATCCTAACAACATCATGCATACTCAAGATCATCCTTAGTCGCCACTAAATGTTGTTGAACAAAAAAGAACAAAAAAATGGATGAGAAAATTAACATATATAATACATTAAGTTGAGATTAAATAATGAAAGGCATCCAGCCCCACAAAGGCAAGCCCATTTGCCTTGACAAAGTTAATCAGTTAACAATATTTTTAAGGGAGACGCAATTTTGGCGTGTCAAATTTGAATGAACATTTTCCTAGGAAGCAACAAAAACTATATCAATGTGACAATAAAATGGGAGGATAAGGATAGCTGGCCTAAACAAGCTTTTATTTAAGTAAGAACACAAATTGAATCTCATTAATTTAAAAACAAAACCTAAATTCCAACTTTATATCGACAACAAAGTAGCAAACAAAACAATCATCTAATTTCAGCGTCTTGTTAGATTCTTCAATGTAATATCTCCTCTTCTAGACATATCTATCTCGAAGAGAAACAATTAGTTAACAGCAGAAATGCCAAAAATGAGAAGGTGAAATTGGATTTGAGAAACAAGATGGATATCATGGCCTAGGAAGAAAACTAGTACAAAGAAACAACTCACAACTATTTACTCTCAATAGGAACCTAAAGTCCTCCCTGATTAATAGAGATACTGGAAAGCTTCAGCCTAATGGCTTCAAACTCTGCCTTTTTCTTCTCTTCATTGGTCAACCACAAAGACATGTAACGATCGATTTAGTCCTTGCCACAACTCGTGGGGGAGCCCCCTTTAAAAATCTAGGTCCTCCCAATTCTTGTAATCTTTGCTAGATTCGAATCCGAAGGCTCCTTGGCATAACTCTCTAAAATGTCCCATATGGCACGACACTAGATTGGTCGAGCTATGTTTAGGAACTCATGAGCAACCAATACTAGAAGGTTCACACTTCCCAGTTGTAACGGCCCGAAAATTAATTAATTAGTAATTAACTCCACGATTCATCTCCCAGCCTTATCTCTCACGGGACAAGACTTAGGGATCTTTACTCCTCAAAAAAAGAAGATACTAAGCGGCAGAAAGTATTAAAATTCTATAAACATAATCATTATAACTAGAGCATCTACCAAGGAACATCAAATTAGCTGAAATTACGCTTTACAAGTCATCTTTACAAGGGATCTATGTTATACCTTAATATGCAAGCATACATCAAAGTTTCTAGGTCTACAGCATAACTCAAAAGTAATAGTTACCATGAGTACCCGCCTAAGCTTGCAATAAGTCCTCAAGCATCTTCCGGATCGAATCCTCTACAATAACCGGATGCTTCGCGGTATCCATCTTCTAGTAAACTATCTATAACCGCATAGTTGTACATATGGAGAAAAAAGGAAAATAATACAAGGGTAAGTCCAACGACTTAGTGAGTATAAATGCACATGACGTACCCGTCATTAAATGGTGAACTCAGTTGTTTATAAAGCACATGCAATATTACGAGATGACTGTTTATCAAGAATGCAATATAGATATAATATATGCTTACAATATAGGAATCATGTCATAGTTCAACAGTATGGTCTACCCGAGATATTACCTCTTCTCAGCAGGGTTGGTGCTGTCCTGAGGGACCTGTAATACAACATCGGTGCCCCGGATATTCTACGCTACCGTCCATCCCATTACTGGCACGACCGAGTCCGACCTCGGGTAGTCCACACCACTAATGATGTCTGTCCTACAATGACCAACCATTTGGAAATGGCTGCGTTGGTCACCAAACCATTAGATCCAAAGCCCACACACACACACATTGACCATAAAGTTAACCTGTATAGTAAGCCCATGGCCGTTATCTCGCACGTACCGGTGTACCATATCATATGATGCAATTAATCTTATCAGTATTTTACATGCATAGTTTTACAAAGCTCATCATTATCTTATTAATCAACATAGGTTTTCGCAAAAGTGAGTTCACAGTCGTTCCAAAATGTATTTAATGAGAGTTGCAAAATATGCATGTTTGATATATATAAAATAGATGTGCAATGTGGGAAAAGTAACAACAAGCATCCATGCGAGTTTGTACTCACTCAAGTCTTAAGGCTCTTCCATAAAATTCCCTTGATGCTCCATAACCTCGAATACTGAGAAAAAACCTATTATTCGTTCTAAATCCAACTAAAACGAACATAGAACATGAAAACAGAGGTTACCGGACGACTGGCCAAAGTGGTGTTTCCTGGAACGCTTCTGACTGTACGTCCGAGTCCGTGGCCGTACGTCCGCCCAGAAGGCGCATACATCTGGTCTTGTGGCCGTACATCTGCCCAGAAGGTTCAAGTAGAACCTCATTTGGTTCAACCATTCTCCTATCCTCCCAAACTAGTTCTAAAGCTACCAAAAGGATTCCTAGGACCTCCTTTCTCAAAACAATACTTCCATGCAAAAGGAAATATAACCAATAAGAATTGAACGCTAACCCATGCTTAAACCAAGATTAAGGACAACAACATAACTAGAAGCTACAAACTACCAACTAAGTTAACTATGAAAAATACTTAAACAACATAACAACTAAGGAATAAGCAAAGCTTAGAAGATTACCTCCTTGATGCAAAACCTCCAAGAAATCTCTCCTTCTCCTCCAAGAATTCTCAGAACTCACAAAACACTCATAGAGGGGTCTCCAGAGGGTTTACGGGTGGAAATGAGAGTGAAAGGGCGAGCGGGTAAGGGGTATTTATAGGTGAAAAAAAGCTGAGGCGCTACAAGGCAATTTTGAAAAGCAGTGTACATCCGGTACTATTTATCCAGCGGTCTAAAGGCTGTAACATACGTCTAGTCAGGGATTAACCCAAAAGTAGCATACATCTAGTGGTCCTCCTGCGTACGTCTGTGTACTGGTGTCAGCGTTCGTGTACTATTTTGCAGGCATATGTACGGTGGTCCTTCTACGTACATCTATACTAAAAATAAGAGTGTACGTATAGTGGTCCCCCTGTGTACATCCTTTACTAAAGACAGGAATGGACGTATAGTACTGTTGGGCATACATACAATTAGAAAGTCCAAAATTTTTAAAATGCCCTTCCACCTGTTCCTAGTGACCAAAAGTCCAAACTATCTCTCTAACTAAGCTACCTAAGCTTAGTTAATTATTTGGGTCACTACACCAGTTCAAACTCACCATGCCCACCTCTTCCATAATAATCTAATCCTCCCAGCTTAAAAAAACCATAACCATCTGCTAGGTCATTGCATGCTATTGACCAACACAAGTAAACTACCATGTAACTGCCAAATGTAGAATATATACAAAAATGAGATTCCATGACTTTGAAGGACATAAATTCCCTTCATAATATCAGCATTGTAAATGTTCAACAACATCATATAATCATATTAACAACGTCAACATGGCTCTACAGTGCAGAAAGCATACAAGGAGAATGTCATGCATATATAAAAGTAAATGACCCACACAACGCTATGTGAACGATACCCATGATGTTGTATGAATAGTACCATCGACCAGTGTCATAAACAGTACCCTGTACAATATTTTCTGTTTGTGAATCTTATGAAAATTTGGTGATCCCTTGTTTGAAAATCTGAGTTTTCGAGAAATAATGGGGCTAAATTTTTTGGATATGCTGGAAATTGTTGGGAATTTCAAAGGAAAAACATAAATGAGAAAGACAAACCTAGCAGCACACCTTGAAAGGTTACATGATACAATCCATGAAAAAACAAAAAACGATAATGGCTTGGAACCAATTTTCTTTCAACCTTTTACATCCAACCTTAAGTAGAATCAAAACCAATATCTCATCTATGCAATAATATATATATAAAAAATTATAACAAATATGAGTCAAAACATTACAGAGGATAAATTTTAAGTCTAAGTCATCTTCATTTGATGATTTATTATTGAAACTATTTTGTGAGGATTTTGATATGTTCCTAAGTGTTAATATATTGTTGAATATATTGTAGAGCAGAAGAATGAGAGAGAGAGAGAGAGGAGAAAGAGCGGAAGGAAACAATGGACAACATTGTATTGAGTGATATGTTATACAATATGCTTACATAACTCTCTATATATAGAGAGAGAAGAAGTATTGGGCAAGCAACCCTAGACTAAACTCTATAACATATAAGGCAACATAATAAACTAGAATAATATAAAATATTCCAACACTAAGAGATACAACTTCTTTACTTGAAAAAAAAAAAAAAAGAAAAAAAAAAGGAAGACGAAGAAAGATAGGCAGGATCTTTGAAAAGAAAATCAAAATTACACAGCTTTCGCCAAGCAACTACTAAGAACAACAAGTACACGCACGCACACACATATGTATGTATTTATGTATGTATGTGTATGTATGCATGCATACATATGCCTCCTAACCCAGGAACTCTAGAAAAATTACCTAAGGGAAAATATTGTATTGATTTCAACACTTGGAATTATGTTGATGCCAAATCTTCGAGCAACTTCTAGAGCCTCGAGGATCCCTGACATTGTGTGATGATCCGTCAGAGCAAGAACTTTCACCTGTTATGAGAAACATTTATTAATTAAATTGCAATACATCTTATGCCGTATTCAAGAATCTAAATATGAGAATAGCAAAGCAAATGAAATTTTAAGATCAAGAATAACTTACAAAGTTTTGAAAGTAGTTTGGACTTCAATTCGACAAGGGTCCCACACTATTAACATATAGCATTGTGGAAATTAATCTATATCTTTCTTTCTAATGTTCATCATTAATCATAGTCCAATTTAATTCAAGTTTCTTAGTAATTTTAGAATGATATGGAACTAAAGTTCCGTTATTTTGTCTTTGTTCCAAGACTGTTAGTAGCTAAGAAATTGATGCAGCGTGACTTAGTGGGCTGCAGCTAAGAGCATCAATAAAGAACGGGATAACTAATTCTAGATCTTGAGTCTATCAAAGACTTAAGAATTCTTCTCAAAACGATAGAGTCTATCTAAGTTTTGAAGGGAAAGAAGGAAGAAACTCAACCCTGAGTATTCTCATTCATCAAAACTGATTCATAAACAACAACTGTTTTTTTGGAGGCTATAAGCATGTATTTATAGACCCCCGAAACCCTGAACCTAATAAAACACGAAATGTAGACTCCCAAAACCCCCCTAAACCTAATAAACATGAAATAAAGTCTGCTAAGCAAAACAAAGCTACGAGTTCGAATGGGAATTGAACTGAGAACATAAAAATGCGAAAAATTAACATAGGCATTTGAACGGGATTCGAACGGAGCTCTCTGACCTCCCTGGATCACTTAGACCCAACTACGCGTTCGAACGGGCTAACATGCCGTTCAAACGGACTTCTGCTATTGTGTGAGATTGTGAGAGTGTCACCATCTTCCGTGGTGTCTTCACAGTTACATCCTCACGGGTCTTCCTCATGAACTCTCAAGCACTCTAATCTACATCATCCTCCCCAGGTTGGACAGAATTCGCCATCGAATTCGTATCCTCATTATTGAAACTCATAGGTATTAATTTTCACCCTACTTCATTCTCCCCCTGTTAGAGAGAATTTATCCACGAATTCGGCCGGTTCTTTCCGCGGTCTTTCGGATGCCCTGTGAACTTGTTCCATTCGCCCTTCCTCAAGATCAAGACAAGGCAACACCCCACAATAAACGTGATGCTCTTCATCATCAATATACCTTGATGCTTGTCGTCAAGGCCCCACACATCACTTGGTAATATTTCGGGTTTGCCGTACTTCTCTCATTCTTTTTTCCTTCCACATGCCATGAAGATACTCAAGAATAGGTCAGCCATTTTCTCTCTTGCGAACATGTAATTCTCCTCATCTACATGAAACTCATCATAATCAATGTTATGAGAATTGGATAAAATATCGTCTACACCAAGGAAATCAACATAACCTAATTCTTCATCACTAAAATTAGGCAATTCACCTCGAAGGTCTTCATCAACCGCTTCATAATCTGTGATGTCATTCGTGGGCTCTTCCTCTTCCAATGGGTCATCTTCTTTGGGGTAGAGGCCGCCAAACATGATAGTAAACAAATCTGCTGTGTATTCTCCCTCTTATTCGGATGGCAAAGGTCTTTCATTCGGATCTACTTCATTGACATCGTCATTATAGGTTGGTGGAGAATCCCAATCCACAAACCCTTGTAAAGGATCTTCAACATCTTCATGATCAAACTCTTCATTAATGACCTCGGATTCCTAGAACTTCTCATCAACAGGTTCACCTTGCCCCTCCACATATAGATTGGGTAGATGGAGTTGAGGTTGGCGAGTAAGAGTCAAATTGGCCTGTCGTGGACTCTCCGCCTCAATCAATGTTTCCCTAAACACATTTTTTTCATAGGACTTTTCTCTTTTCTTTGTCATAGCCATAGACCCTTGTCTCCAATTATGTGATTTTCGGCCCATGGTATTCTTATGAGGCAAGAAAGCAACTAGCATATACTTCAATAGTTTCTCCCAACTATTGATCTTCAATTTGGCTTGCCACACCCTAGTTTGCTTCAGTTGTTGCCACCACACAACAACTCATCCTCAGAATGTGTGTACCACCAAAGAGACTCGTCGTTCATCGGGCACCGCTTTGAATTCAAGAACCACTTCAATAGCCAACACCCAATCCATAAATTCTTCAGGTTGTAGATCCCCTTGGAATTCCGAGATATTGAGTTCAAACCCATTCACCCACATGTTGGCATGAGCTTGCGCATGGTGCTGACATCCGTGCGTTCAACGCTCCGTAAAAGGGTTTCCGGATCTATTCTCATTGTGACCATCCATGTTGGATAATCAGGTAGTGAGGGCTTTGAGTTGATCCCCAATAGCTGCGAATTGCTCCTCCATGTGTTGCTAACGATCAGTGATAAATTTGCCTTCCACCTCCACAAACCGCGGCCTTGGTTGGCGACAACAACCGTTTGGCCCACCACCCATGTGCCGCAAACGAATCATCGGTTGCTCCTTACATTCTGCCTCCGTGTGCATGTACACTTCGTCCATGTCTGCCAGACGGTCACTCCTCCCCATTCATGGAGAGTAACCTGGCTTTGATACCAACTGATGCAGCGTGACTTAGTGGGTTGCAGCGAAGAACATCAATAAGGAACGAGATAACTAGTTCTAGATCTTGAGTCTACCAAAGATCTAATAATTCTTCTCAAAATGATAGAGTCTATCTAAGGTTTGACGAAAAACAAGGAAGAAACTAAACTCTGAGTATTCTCATTCATCAAAACTGATTCATAAACAACTGCTTTTCTAGAGGCTATAAGCATGTATTTGTAGACCGCCAAAACCCTAAACCTAATAAAAAATGAAATATAGACTCCCAAAACCCTAAACCTAGTAAACATGAAATAAAGTCAGCTAAGCAAAACAAAGCTACTCATTCGAACGAGACAAACGGCCGTTCGAATGGGAAATATAGACTCCCAAAACCCTAAACCTAATAAAATACGAAATATAGACTCCCCAATCCCTAAACCTAGTAAACATGAAATAAAGCTAGCTAAGCGAAACAAAGCTACTCATTCGAACGGGACAAATGGCCGTTTGAATGGGAACTAAACTGAGAAAATAAAAATGCAAAAATCAACCTAGGCGTTCGAACGGGGTTTGAACGGAGCTCTCTGACCTCCCTGGATCACTTAGACCCAACTACGCATTTGAACGGGCTGCCTTGCCGTTCGAACGGTCTTCCACTATTGTGCAAGATTGTGAGCGTGTCACCATCTTCCGTGGTGTCTTCACACTTACATCCTCATGAACTCCCAAGCACTTTGATCTACATCATAAATCGAATTCCATTCAAAAGAATTGAAAATAGTCATTTTAATCGTGTAAACAAGTACATCAAGTTGAGAAAAGATAAAAGAGATAACTCGCATTGGTGATGCAAAGCTCACATTGTGTTTCAATGTATTGGCTCTCTAACTACACGTAAAAGAAGCACAAATCCATGATGACCTCTAACCAACATGATTGTGTACCATCATTTTTTTTTTCTTCATAGTTTTGATCTTTAATCCAATATACTAAGATGGTGTGCCTCATAAGCTATATAAAGCTGAACTAGCTATACAACTCAACTTAGTTGTAATCCCAATTAAATCAGGTGAGCTTTATGAATCCTTTTTCAACTAATTGAAAGCAGCCACATCTCTCCTTTTTCATCCTTATATCTTTGTTAACAGTGACCCTTCTCCATCTTTTCCGATAGAGACCACTCTATCATATTTTCCTCAATTGCACATTAACAATGAAAACCTAGACTAATTCTATTGATGACTACAATTGATCTTTTTAAAAGTTTAGTTTACACAAACATATAATGACTCACTTTTGATAACATTATGAGAAAGAGGGTAGTAAGAGCCACAAGGACAAGAGTCTTCTAAAATCTGGCCAATTTACTTTTTCAAAAGAATTCTGTTTCCTAGGCCAAAGCCCTTTATCCAAAGCTTATAGTTTAAGCTTGTCCTACTTCCGTGTGCTAACTAATTCTAAAGGTCCTTTCTTAGGCAATATTGGAGCTCTAAATTAGCCAGCATAAAGATCCAATTGACATCCCTTAAAGTGGTGCTTCCCCAAAAAGATTGATTTACTTCCTTTTGCTTCATACTATAAACTAACTAAAGTTAGAGCTATCACATCCTTTTTAATTAAACAGAGTTCAGTAGTCAGCTCAGAATGCCATTATAAAGTCCCTTCGTTATAGAGGACTTATTTGTTTCTTTTATAACCACATGCACCCATTTTCATTATTTCCTATTTCAATACAAAGCCTAATATATAGAAAAGTGCATCAAAACTTTCCTTGTGGGTCCTGCTTACAATATAACAAGATAAATTCTATTTGAACAAAGTATATAATTATTTTATGAGGGGACAGCACCACAACTATGAGCTTCCCATTTTCTATGTATTTCCACTAGATTCCTATTATTCTATTCTCCCAATTTTCTATTAGGGAATTAATCATATATCCCAAGACCTGTGAGATGCGAAAAATAAGAAGAATACAAAATAACAAAGATTAGGCAATCAACACACGACACCAAGATTTAAGTGGTTCGGCTTAACAAGCCTACATCCACTAGCGGAGACAACCCGGAGAAAAATCCACTATCAAAAGATGGAGTACAAAAATAGTAGGGAGAAAAATCATTCAGATCTCAAAGCCCCAATACACCTAAATCTCACTATCACACAAGAGAGGTTATTCTCAAAATAGAATATAAAAGACAAATGTACAAACTATTCTTTTGCTGGAACTGATGGCGGCTGATCTCAATTTTCTTCTCTCACTCCGCAGCACAATTTTTTTTCTTCTAGTCACTTGTTTTTGGCTCCTACAAAAAACACTAAGAAGAAAAACACCTTGTGCAGCACTCCCCCTTTGTGCTTGCTGCCTTGCACACTTTTGATATCTCTCTCACATTTTGTCCTACTCTAATTGAAGCTATTCAACTTGTGGCACTAACACAAAAGGCTAAACATGCCTCTAAATAGTGCTCCTAAGTCGGTCAAGTCAATCCTAGTACAAGTAGGTCTCCAAAACCAAATACAAGACAAACTAGGAAAAAAAAAAACAAATTCGAGTCAGACTTAGAGTGAGATCTCCAAACCCCACTAGGACAGAAAAAACCAATGGGGCCCACACATATTAATGATAGGTTGAAAGTCACAACACTAACAATCTCCTCCTTGACTTGAAACCCATCAAATCTAACAAGACATATCTCCTCGGGATGTCTCCGCCTCAGACCCTAAAGGCAATCACATTCCACAAGTGTCACTCAAGTCCAAGCGCCTCTTGAACTTCAGCATATGACTTAGTTTAGCATAACACCATGCTTTCCTACCAGTCCCGTAGACCATACAGCTTTCTCTGATGACTCTTTCTTTTTGTAGACCCATCTGCACCCTTTAGTCTTCTTTCCCTTGGGTAATTCTACCGATTCCCAAGCTTTACCTCTCCGTAGTGACTCCACCTCTTTCGGCATACCATCCTGAAGAGATGATGGATCTTCACTGCTAACTATTAGAGCAAAAGAAACCATATCCTCAAAGCCATACCTCTTTGTTGCTTTTCGATCACATTTCTCTTTGCCTCTTGGTAAAGAATTAGACTCTTCCCGGTGCTGTGAGTCTTTTGAAGATTCTCCGTCATCACATTCATCCGTGAGTGAACACTGTAAATCAAGTTCCACCTCCACGAATTGTTTCTCTTTCTGCACTGTACTTTCAGAAAGATCATCTAAGTTAACAAACTTAGACCTTTTCGGTTCCTGCTCTGTAACTTCATGTTCTGCACTTGACCCATCCTTGTACATAGCACACTCATTAAAAGTCACATTCCGACTTCTAATGATCTTCCAATTTTGATCATCCCAAAATTGATAATTGAAGGCCTCATCTCCATATCCAATGAAGTAACACTTACTGGATTTACTAACTAGTTTACTCTGAGCATCAGACTCAACATGGACATACAAAGCACAACCAAAAACTTTCACATGTGAAAGATTTACCTTTTTTTCACTCCAGACTTCTTCTGTTAGTCTATGGCTCAGGGGAACGGAGGCCCCCTATTTATCAGGTATAGTACTGCATCAGCCCTGAAAGTCTTTGGTAACACAGCATGCAACATCATACTCTTAGCACGCTCATTGAGGGTCATGTTCATGCGCTCAGCCACGCCATTCTGTAATGGTGTTCCCGGGATAGTTTTCTCCATTCTAATCCCATTCACTACACAAAACTATTTAAACACCCTATCTTCGTATTCTCATCCCTTGTCTGATCTCAAACACTTGAGCTTTAAGCTAGTTTCAGTCTCAACCATGGCCTTCCATTTCTTAAAAGTCTCAAATAAATCAAATTTGCATTTCAAGAAATAAGCATATACCTTCCTGCTTGAGTCATCAATAAATGTGATGTAATACCGCAAGCCTCCAAGAGATGCCACTGGTGCGGGGCCCCACAAATTCAGGTGTACCAGCTCTAGCTTTCCAAGCTTAGGTGCTTTGTCAACTTTCACAAAACTCACCTTCTTCTGCTTCCCTAGGATGCAGCTTTCACACAAATCAGACTCAACTAACTTCAACTCCGGTAGTTTCCCCTAAGCCTTATGTGCCATAATTTTGAGTCAACACCCGTATCTGCAACAGCAACTGTATCCTTGCTGTTCGTGGTCATATAGAGAGTATCTATCTTATAATCACGAGCCAAAATCCTGGCTCCCTTGCTCACCTTCCACTTTCCACCGTGTAAATGAATTGAATGCCCTTCCTCATCAAGCTGTCCCACTGAAATCAGATTCTTCTTCAGCTTCGGAACATGCCTGACCTTCTGCAGCTTCCATACCGAGTCAATGTGAACTCTAATGCAAACATCGCCTAGACCCACAACATCTAGCGCCATTCCATCAACCAAATACACTTTCCCAAAATCTCCAACTACATAATTGTCGAGAACTTCTTGGATCGGTGTGGTATGAAAAGAAGCTCATGAGTCCAAGACCCAAAAATTAAGAGGACTCTCAACAGATAGAAGTAGGGCATCGTGCACTTCTTCTATTACCACGACATTTGCGGTGTTGTTGTCAGTCTTCTTCTTTAGCTCTCTACAGTTCTTCTTGAAGTGGCTTGTCTTGCCATAGTTCCAACACTTAGGTTGTTGTTTGAATCTGGATTTGGTTCTCCCTTTTTTGAAATTTGATCTGCCTTGACCAGAGTTTCTGTCTTGTCCTCTACCCCAAGTCTCGAGGTTTAAAGCAGCACCAAAACAAGAGGCTTCATCCGCATCTCTTCTGCGAACCTCTTCACTGAGAATCAAATCCCTAACATCTTCATAGCTCAATTTACTCTTTCCTACAGAGTTACTCACAGCCATCCGCACGGTTTCCCAGCTATTTGGCAAAAACGCCAAGACGATCAACGCGCGAACCTCATCATCAAAATCAATTTCCACGGAGGACAATTGATTTGTGATAGTGTTGAACTCATTAAGATGTTGTGCCACTGAAGCCCCTTCCGTCATCTTTAGGTTGAACAATTTCTTCATTAGGTGCACCTTCTTGTTAGCCGACGGCTTCTCATGCATGCTTGACAAAGCTGTCATTAGACCTGTTGTGGTCTTCACCTTTACAACGTTGTGCGCAACTGATTTTGACAGTGATAACCTGATAACTACCAAGGCTTTACAATCAAGCAGAGCCCACTCGCTATCATACATGTTGTCAGGTTGTTCTCCTAAAAGAGGTTGATAGAGGTCCTTCCCATAAAGAATATCTTCAATCTGCACCTTCCAGTACCTAAAATTTGTGCCGTTGAATTTTTCGATTCCTATCTTTCCTTCTTCTATTGCCATCGCTCCCACTCGAGCCAAAAGCTCTGATTGTTACGAAATTAATCCTATTTCCCAAGACCCGTGAAATGTGAAAAATAAGAAGAATGCAGAATAACAAAGATTAGGCAATCAACACACGACACCAAGATTTATGTGGTTTGGCTTAATAAGCCTACATCCACTGGTGGAGACGACCCGAAGAAAAATCCACTATCAAAAGATGGAGTACAAAAATAGTAGAGAAAAAAATCACTCAGATCCCAATGCCCCAATACACCCAAATCTCACTATCATACAAGAGAGATTATTCTCAAAATAGAATACAAAAGACAGATGTACAAACTATTCTTTTGCTGGAACTAATAGCGGCTGATCTCTATTTTCTTCTCTCACTCCAAATCACTTTTTTTTTTTCTTCTAATCACTTGTTTTTGGCTCCTCCAAAAAACACCAAGAAGAAAAACACCTTGTGCAGCACTCCCACTTTATATATGCTTGCTGCCTTGCACACTTTTGATATCTCTCTCATGTTTTGTCCCACTCTAATTGAAACTATTCAGCTTGTGGCACTAACACAAAAGACTAAACATGCCTTTAAATAGTGCTCCTAAGTTGGTCAAGTCAATCCTAGTACAAGTAGGTCTCCAAAACCAAATACAAGACAAACTAGGAAAAAAAAAACCAAATACGAGTCAAACTTAGAGTGAGATCTCCAAAACCCACAAAGAGAAGAAAAAACCAATGGGGCCCGCACATATTGATGACAAGTTGAAAGTCACAACGCTAGCATTTTCTAAACCTCATCTATCCCAGTACACTTAGCCATTGGAAACAGATGATTGGACTATTCATAAATAGATTCAAAAATATGAAAATATATGTTAACAATTACTAACGAGACCTTTGGCTTTAATACCATGTAATATTAAATTACCAATTATCCTATAAACTTAAGCTTATAGAAAGAAGTAACTTTAACAAAGAGACCGACCATAAGGTTACAACCCGATCGACTTATATGTTTTTACTTTGGCATCACCATACCACTAGAGGTCTATTTTTGGCTATGGACTTCTCCTTATCTTAAAGAAATCAATTATTATACGCTCCTTCTACCATGTAAGATACTATTACACCTTAACATTGATTTTTTTTTTTTTTTTTTTTTTTTAATTTGTTGGAGCAAATACAAACAATAGGGAATCCATCCGACTATATTGATCCTAATACCACTTGACGAATCCTTGAATTGTTATGTAATTTTAAATGTGCTCACTAATTCTAGAGGTCCTTTCTTAGCAAGCATAAAGATACAATTAAATGACAAATGGCTGTCACTTAAAAGTAGTGCTTCCCCAAAAAGATTGATTTGCTTCCTTTTACCTCATAATAATTAACTTTTGCCAAAGCTTCCTTCCCGTAAATGATTTTGTACATAGATTAAAAGTCTATTTGAGATTGCGTTTGATAAATAGAGTTTTTAAGTTAAAAGGCACTTTTTGACAAAAGTATCATTTTAAAGCTTTGCCCAAAGTGTTTTTTTAATCATTTTTAGGCTTTTTGAACCCTTAAAAGCGCTTTTAATTTTTTTACTAAACGAGTACTTTTTTTTTTCAAACGGACTTTTTGAGTGTTAAAAATACTTTTAGGCACCTCAAACACAATCTCAAACCGGAATTGCGTTTGAGGTGGGCCCGTTGGGAATTGCATTTGAGAGGCCTAAAAATACTTTCCAAACAAATTATTGGTAAAAAAAAAAAAAAAAAAAAAGTACATCAATATTAACAGATATATACTTGGAAAAAAAGCAAAATTCAGATATTATTCTAAAAATAATATTGAAATGTTAAGTATGAATCTTTTCATTATTTCCACTATATTTCTATTATTCTCTTCTCCCAATTCTTCTAACCCTCCTCATCTATCCCATATTCTCAATGCTGCCGGCCCACTCTTTCAGAGGTTAGTTTTGTGACGCCATCCTTCTTCTAGTTTTCTTATTCATGGTTTTTCAATCTCTCTGTCCCTCTGTCTCTCAGGTTGTTACTCTGTCATTTCCGGCCATGCAATGGGCATGGAATATTGGAATGGTTTTTCTCAAGGCATGGAATATTGGAATGGAAGGGAAGGAATATTGGAATGGAATGGAATGCTATTTTCAGCCGTGTTGGATTAGCCTGAATTATTTGTTCTTATTTGTTCGAAAGGGTTGTGCGGCAGTCCTCATTACTCGAGATACAGCAGTACTGAAAATTTGAAAGGGTTGTGTTATTTTAATTTTCATAAAGTTCTCAGATTTTAAAATTTGAAAATCTCATATTTTAGAAAATTTGAGGGGATACAAATCCATTATTTTCTTAGTTTGTTGATTTTCTTAACCATTTTCAATGATATCTTGTTTACTTTTGTGATGCACTTCTAGCATCCAAAAATTCATCCAAAGCAAAGCGGGCCTGCTAGTCTGCTAAAAGCCTATTCCAGTTGGTTAGTTAAACTCTAAATAAGCTCATGAAGGAATTTTCCTGAACTTCAAAAATGTGTGATGACTCATAACTTGTGTGCGGTGTACTTCACTTTTAGTGTCATCTAAAGGCTCCGAGAAGGTTTTTTTCCAAAAGATAAAAGGAAAGGGGTAACAGTAAACTACTATTCCTTATTGAAAGCCAATTCGAGATGGCAAATCTCCTAACAATTCTTTACACTTCAAAAGCTACTCCTCCTTGCACTTAGTCAGCCTTATATAAGGCTTAGCAACTAAAGCAATTCAGTTACAAAGTTGATTACAACTAACTAAAATAACTGCCACTTATACACGTGCAATGCTTATTGAAACAGAATTAACTACTTCATAGAATCTAACTTCATCTAACTGTATTGTTTCTCCTCCAGCTCATCTTCTCTTCCTTGCAAATCTGCCTTAACCTCTTCTGCATCTCCCGTGACATAGCCTCCCCCTCTAAAGCACCTTGCCCACAAGGTGCGGACAAGAATGTTGTAAGTGGAATAATTCCTCCCAAGAAGCATCATCTTTAGTTTGCCCCACCCACTGAACCAACACCTCAGTGATTGCTCAATAGGACCAACCTCTCTGGTTTTTTTCCTTCCTTCTTCATTCTCCTGCCTGGGGGTAATAACATCATGAAGAGGCTGCAACAAAACACTCTTGTTCTCACCTCTAGTTAGTTTCACAGATTCATCATTTTCCATACGAAAACTTGAATTAGCAGCTGATCCATCCAGCAAACAGGTTCGTTCCTCATACACAAACTGCATAGTGAGATTTAGAAAATCCGACAATATAGGTCCTAGAGTTCTTAACCATTGAATGGCAAGTACCATACCACAACCATCCAAAGGTAAGATGTAAAAATCAACAATAAAAATATAACCTTGCATCTTTACCTTTGTGTTTTTGCATTTTCCAGAACTTACAAATTCATCTCCATTGGCTACTTTAACTTTTATAGCTTCCTGAAGCATAGGTTGAATTCCCAATCCTTTAGCCATTTTTTGATCTAAAAAATTATGTGTACTTCCAGAATCAATCAAGATTACTACTTTGTGACGTCTAATCATACCTACAAGCCTCATAGTCTTATGAATAGGAGTTCTAATGAGAGCATATAAGGAAATTTCAGGAAATTCTTCCAAAAACAAAAAGTCACCTGGATCGGGTTCTTCAACATCTTCCAAATTGGTCACCTTGTGCTCA
Source organism: Corylus avellana (assembly GCF_965113065.1). NCBI lineage: Eukaryota > Viridiplantae > Streptophyta > Magnoliopsida > Fagales > Betulaceae > Corylus > Corylus avellana. The sequence goes on along the minus strand of NC_142493.1, from coordinate 11,336,333 downwards.
ACCACCTCAAGCAAGAACAATCTTGGTGAAGCACAAACATGGCAACGGCTCCACTTAGCATCACAATTATAACATAACCCATTTTTTCTTCTTTCCATCATCTCAACATTAGAAATTTTCTGCACTGGCAACACTGCCGAACCAAAAATAGGAATATTAGACTTGTGCTGATTATCAACAATACCAACATTCTCAGAATTCTTTTGCTGCCCAAACAAATTAGTTTTTCCTCCCAACAACCTAGTACCCTTATTCTCTCCCCCAAAACTTCTGGCAGCATTATTACAGGGAAGGGCATTCCATTGGGGCTTATTGCTCTTTCTGAAATTGAATATATAATCCTCTTGGATTTTGGCTAAAGAATAAGCATCCACTAGAGCCTTAGGTTTAAACATCTTCACTGCCAATCTAATTTCATCTTTTAACCCCCCCCCCCCCCCATAATACAACTCAGTTTATGTGCTTTAGGCAAATCAGCCACCCTATTGGCTAAAACTTCAAACTGTTTTTTATATTCTCCCAAAGATCCTTCTTGTTTCAACTTTGACAATGTTTTCATAGGATCATCATAAGACCCCATACCAAATCTAATCTGTAATGCTCTAGCAAAATCATCCCAAGTAGCAAAATAATTTGATTTAGGCAATTCTTGAAACCAAATTAAGGTTGTACCTTCCATATGAAAAGAAGAAATCTTCAACCTTTGACAATCTGGTGTAGAGTAGTGATCAAAGAACTGCTCAACCTTGTAACACCAATTCAATGGATCCTCCCCATCAAATTTAGGGAACTCCAACCAAATGGACTTAGTGTGGAATCCATCTCCTGCCTGAAACCCTCCACCATCTGCTGCGTGAATCCTTCCTTTTCAGGTTGAACCAAAGTTGGCCTCCATAGGATCAAAAGAGGAACTTTTATGTCTCTGTTCTGGTACCCTCTTCGATTCCTGAATGCATCTCATCACATGTGCCAACTGTTCACTTAAGAAAGCAAACTGGTCATCCTGCTTCTTCTCAAAACGATCCTGTCTTGCACTTATGAAAGCAAACTGGTCATCCCACTTCTTCTCAAAACTATCTTGTCTTGCATTCCTCTCCTGCAACTGTTGATCACGAGCTACACAATCAACCTGGAACTGTTTAAACTCCTTCCTTAACTGCACCAATTTAGACTCTTGCCCCATTGATCTAGTTTTCATGAAAAGAAAACAAATGGCTCTGATACTACTTGTAACAGTAAACTACTATTTCTTATTGAAAAGGTCAATTTGAGATGGCAAATCTCCTAACAATTCTTTACACTTCAAAAGCTACTCCTCCTTGCACTTAGTCAGCCTTATATAAGGCTTAGCAACTAAAGCAATTCAGTTACAAAGTTGATTACAACTAACTAAAATAACTGCCACTTATACACGTGCAGTGTTTATTAAAACAGAATTAACTACTTAATAGAATCTAACTTCATCTAACTGTATTGTTTCTCCTCCAGCTCACCTTCTCTTCCTTGCAAATCTGCCTTAACCTCTTCTGCATCTCCCGTGACAAAAGGAAGGTGAAGGATACAATATTCATGGATCGATTGAAGTAAATAAAGTTGCTGGAATGTTTGATTTTGCACTTGCGAAAAGCTTTCAGCAGCCAAATGTAAAAGATTTAGGAGAAGCTCTGTTTTGGTTGCTTGCCAATAACAGAGTGGTAAGCATCTATTAAATAGCCTTTTCTAGTTTTTTTTTTTTTTTGGATAAGTAATCCACCCTTAAATCAAAATTTGTTCGATATAATTAATATGTTATTTACATTTTTCACTTCTCAACACCTTTTAGGGTGTAATGGGTACATGAAACACCAAATGGTATGCACCAATATTTCATCAAGGTTGGTATTATGTTCTTGTTATGTTTCTGTCTTTGAGGTTTCATAAACAAATGCTGAATGATATTTTCCTATTTATAGAAATTTCATTTTTGCGTTTATTAACTTTGATGTTTATATTGTGATCGAAAACTAAGCAGTGATATAAATTTAATAATTGAATTAAATGCAAGAACAAACAATCAATATCGGAAAGATTTATGATGATTGTAGATCTTGGGCTGCTGTAACACATTGTATCTAAATTGTCTATGGAGTTTTTTATAAAATCGTCATGTGCTTAACTCATTTAAGGAATGGTGTTGTTTTATTAGATCAGAATCATATATATATATTTTGATGACAAGGAACCATTGTGGTAGTCTTGAACATCTAGTTGAAGAATTTTGGTCTTTTATTTTTTGTGACTGTTGTTTCGAAATCAGCAGGGATCTTTATGATTTTCTTATAAATTTGCCAGGTGGTCCCTACTATATACACTGACATTAGAGGCCGTATGATCCGGTCAAATCAAGTAAATTGAAGATGACAAAATCTTATTCTTTTATTTTATTGATTAGATCTACTATATGCCTGAGAAGCACCATCAATGGTTTTATGCAGTATTCCATGACAAAGCATTTTTGGAGTTCCGAATCGGGTTACTTTTTTCAGTCTTCCTGGAATTTTCTTCTTTTATGACATTTCTCCAGTTAAGGTTCGTATATTTGTTCACAGCTAATAGGGTATTTGAAAGTGTGATTGTGGAGTCTGTCATGATTATTGGGGTGGTTTATGTGTCATTGATGAAAGATTATGTTTCTTTTTCTTTTTTCACATGTTTAGTTTTGTTTCCTTTCGAAAGAAAAATTATAAATGCACATTATCATCGCTGCATCTCCACTCATGAGATAGTCAAACATGGATAAGGACCAACAAGGAGAAAAATCCCTGGATTCAGGGAAACTGAGGTAGATTAAGTGTTAACGAACTTAAGTTCATAACAGGATAAATTAGGTTCTAAGGGAACCTAAACCTTTTAAACACAAGGTTTGAGATTACTACTTTTCATGACTTTATTCATAGCATAACCCCTTTAAATAAAAGATTCATTACATATTACATAAGAGAGTTAGGACTGAGTCAACAACTTTTATTAAAATAATATCATAACCTAATAAGTCTAGGGTTAGCCAACTAATGCTAATATAATATAAACCTAATACATGTAACATAAACCTAATACGACTAGCCTAATATGAAAAGGCCCGTAACATTAAGATATATATGGTGGTGTACTCCAACAAGCCAAACGTGGAAGTAATCATACAATTGCACTTCTGGATAGATAAAATAAGGGGCTATTATTATGTTACTGAGATAAACTCGAAAATCAGATGCATCATAATATTCCAGATCATCTTTTACGTACGTTTATATTGCAGGTGACTTTCAAAGAGGAGCATGTTCCTTTTTTACACTTTTTGACCAATATTTCTGCAATAATTGGAGGTACTGTTCTCTCTCTTTCTCTCTCTCTCTCTCTCTCTCTCCCCCCTCCTTTTTACCTAGACATAAGCATGCATACATTTCATCCAAGTATTTCGTTAAAGAAAAATATGAAGGGTTCTCTCTTCTAGTAGTGGACATTTATGTTTCTACATACCAGATGCTTTGCCTGGATACTGGTTTATTATCTCTTTGTTTAGGTATTTTCACAGTTGCGGGAATAATAGATTCATTCATCTATCATGCATAGTCAAAAAGTGATCAAGAGAAAAATGTTAACTGGCAAATATTGCCAATATTGTCGCCATTCTGCACGTGTTGCTCCAATATTCTGGTTGATTTTGTGCAGGAGAAAATTGTTGGGTAGGGAAATCATTGAATCATTTTCTTATGAGGATTATCAATTGATGTTGTAATTATTAAGATCATGTGACTTATTTCTTCGTGGAATGAATTGTGTCAAACTTCTTATTTCATTTTGTCTAATCGCTCACTTTTATTTTCCCCTTCAATTCATTCATTCATTCGTAGATCCACTTGCCAATTGGTTTTTCATGAAGCTTTGGACGGGATTGTGAATCTGATGCATATATATGTCCAGTGAAGTAAACCCAACTTACAATATCTAAATATTGCTAATTGAAACAATAAGAGGCCTGCTGAGATCAAATTTTGATTGCACCCAGTTTTTAACGTGCAAAGCCTAATCTATTTATGTTGGCTTCCAATTTCTTCCAAACTCCATCCCATTCCTTCATTCTGTAGATTTGATAAGAAACTTCTTTAACGTCACCATTATGACAGAAGATAACAGAAGATTACAATGCACTGAACTTAAAAATGGCTCATTCAATATTATTCAATACAATGGCTCAAAGTTTTGTTTGGAAGTCAGAAGGTGGTTGTCACTAAAGACAAAGCAAGAGAATAAAGGAACATGTATATAAGGAAAAGAAGGTTTGGTGACGAAGGAAAAAAAAAAAAGGAATAATTATGTGTTACATGCTCAATTTCTCAATTGTGTAATAGGATAAATTTGAGAAGGTTGTTAGACGGAATCAGGACATCTTTCAAAAATTAGTTTGGGAATAAACTTCTTGGTACCTTTACTCCATGTCTTTAAAAAATCTTTTACAATAATTCCCCAACTCATCTTCATACGTTGGTGAATGATGCGTAGTTAAAGATAATAATAACACCAACTTATGAAAGATAAATGAACGACAACGATAAGAGAAAACAAGAATGACTAACTACCAAATGCTTTTTTTCAATGTTGAGCTGTTATTGCCTCCTCATAGTATTTTTACCCTTGAACTTATTTCCTTTGGCCATTTGTAACGTTATGTTTGCTATAACTCACTTTTGTCATATATTCTTTTGGAGCGTTGCAAAGTTTTTTTTTTCTCTTTTTTTTTTTTTTTTTTTTTCACGAAAGTTGAAATTTTATCCTAAACCATCTCTATGATAATTAGGCCTAGTAGTCAAAGATGATAAACTATAATATTGATGGTAACTTGGTGAGGCTTCCCATCGATATCTAAGTTCACAAGAAAAGGTGTGGATTATTAAAGAGAATAAATGAGCATGCAAAAATAATTTTTAAAAAAGTAGGTAGAAGAAAGGAAAAGAAGATAAAGAGAAGAACAAAGAACAAAGCAAGAGAATAAAGAAGCACGTACAAAATGAAATTATGGCACTGTTTGTTAATGTGTTTTTGGAGGGTGGTTTTTTATTTTTGGTTTAAAAAAGTATTCTGATGCAACATTAAGGTGAAAAGCTTTTTTGTGTTTTTAAGAGTGTTTTATATTTAGGTTGTTTCTTAACGTTTTTGTTTTTAGAAGATAAAATAAAAATTTTAACAAACAAAGTCAAAGGTTTAGAGACAGAAGGAAAAAAAGAGAGAGAAAAATAGGTTCATTGTAACCTGTTTCTTTCATCGTTTTGGGGGCATATCAAATTTTTGTTTTGTCTACCAAAGTGGAAATTTCATCATTTGTAAACCATCTTACTAATAGTTAGGCCGAATATTCATGGGTGATGAACTTCAATATTGGATTTTAACTTTGTAAGTCTTGTAATAAATATAAGAACTTGCAAGAAACGAACTTTTGGGGAAAAAAAAGAAAAGAAAAGAAAGAAAAAGTAAGAGAATAAAAGCCTAAGTACACAAAACAAGAAAAAAAATAATGATGAAGAAGAAAAGAAATGAAGATTTGGAGATGAAGAAAGGAACAAAGAAAGAGAATAGATAACATGTACACAAAGAAAAGAAAGTTTAGAGAAACAGGAAGAAAGAAAGGAATAATTATGTTCATTATTAATCACAGTTTTGGAAGATTAGGAATAATCATATTTTCTACCAAATCATCATTTGTAAACCATCTTTGTGATAGTTAGAAGGCACAACAGATTTGTATTTTCTTTTAACAAAGGAGAAAAAAGGACACGACAAGCTTGAAATTGTATAACAGATACTATTATAAAAAAAAAACCAATCATGAGCTACAAGATAGATAAATCATGCACATGAGCCAACTTATGTGCAATAGAATTTCAAGGATAAGTTAAAAGTCAATTTCCTTGCATTATTTAAAATTAAAGGTTTCAACTTTGAATATATAACCCTTCTCAATTTTTTGGTCTTCAAGAGTATAAAGGTTTGTTAACTAAGTGCTGTGCAAATTCTGATCTTTGAAAAAAATAAAATTAGTGCTAACAATGGTAAGTCACACATTGAGACCCACTTGAAAAGCGTGGGTCAAATGAGTATAGAAAATGCTTTAACATTATCAAGAAAACCCAACTTACAATAAGAGACTGGCCTGAGATCAAATTTTAGCAAGATGTTTCCCCAAAAATCTTTTTTTTATTTTTTATTTTTTATTTTTATTCGTACATGAAATTAGAAGTTTTATCCTTTATAAACCATCTCTATGATAGTAAGGCCTAGTACTCAAGCATAATGAACTTCAATATTGGTGCTAACTTGGTGAGGCTTGCAATAGACATCTAAGATCACTAGAAAAAAAGATGTGGATATTTAAAAAAAAAAAAAAAAAAAAAGGAGGAAGCAAAAAAACCAAGGATATAAAGGCGAAGAAAATGATAAAATAAGAGAATAAATGAGCATGTACAAAAAGAAATAACAGCTTTGTTTGTTAATGTGTTTTGGGGAGTTTTTTGTTTTTAACTTATAAAAGTGTTCTGACGTAATATAAATTAGAATACTATTTTTGTATTTTTGATAGTGCTTTGTGTTTAAATTGTTTGTTAATGTTTTTATTTTGAGAAAAGAAAATAAAAGACAAAAAAAATCTAACTGATGAACCCCCGAAGGTTTGAAGACAAAGGAAAAAAAAAATAAAAAATTAAGGAGGTTCATTATAAACCGTTTCTTCCATACTCTTACGGCCATAGCAATTTTTTTCTTTTTCTTTTTCTTTTTTTGTCTAAGACAATAGAATAGTCATCTTTTGTAAAATATCTAAACTTGCAAGAAACAAAATTGTGGACAAAATGAAAAAGATAGAGTAAGAGAATAAAGTAACACAGATAGAGAAAACAAAAAAATTGATGAAGAAGAAAAGAAAAGAAGATTTGGAGATGAAGAAAAGGACAAATTCAAGAGAATAGAGAAACTTGCACCTAAAGAAAATAATGTTTGGAGAGTAAAGAAAAAAAGAAAGGAATAATTTTTTTTTATTCAAAGCGGGAGAGGGGGAAAAGGGGAAGAAAGGAATAATTATGTTCATTATAAATCATGTCAATCACATTTTTGGAAGCACAGCAATATTGTTTTATTTCTTCTACCAAATCATCCTTTGTTAATCATTTTTGTGATTTGTATTTTCTCTTACGTATCAGAGGAGAAAAAAAAAGAGATTTGTTTGATCATTTAAGGAGAAAGAAAGCACAACAAACTTGAAGTTGTATAACAGGTACTACACGTACACTCTCTCTCCCTCTCTCATTTCTTTCCTCTGTTATCCTCTTTTCTATTGCTAATTTGCTATTGATATTTAACATGTAATTCTTAAAAGCTAAAAAGTTAATAATTTTTATAGTACGTACCTAGCTATTATTGTTCCATTTGATCATACGCGCGTGTACGTGATTGATCATTGATAATAAGAAGTCCAAAACATGCTTAATTTTCTGTATCTCTATCTCACAATTCTTTATCCTTGACAATGTTTATGAAAATACCTATTAAAAAAAATGAGTTAATCCTCACAAAAATAATATTAATAATATAAAAAACCCTAATTACCTTTATATCCTCGATCCGCATCTGTTTGAACTTTGAATGGTAAAGACGAATTAAAGAGCATCATAAAAATGCCTTTGTTATATATATATATATATATATATATATCTAACAAAGATTCCAAAAATCACCAATATAATCTCTCCATTATATTTAATTAACAATTTTATGATTTATCAAAAAGATTCAAAAAATCAGCAATATATATAATCTCCTTTAATTTGACACCATATATACAAAAGGAGATCCTTTTGAAATCGATCACTTCAATATATAATTGTGGTAGCTTAATTGGATTCTTAATTAAATCACTCACTTTGTAGGGCAGGGCGGGGCGAGGTATTAGTATTACTTAATTTGAACTAATCTTTCCCTACCCAAATTTACGTAAATGCCATCTAATTAATTTTTTGGTCTTCAAGAGGATATATATATATATATAAAGGTTTGATAAAATTAATTTAAGTGCAAATTCTGATCTTTGAAAATCTTATATTTTAATTTGACTTCATTCATTCATGATCAGACCCAATTACAAATTATATATTAATTAGCAGATTCATTTTAAAATGTTTACAAACCCTGCTCTACGTATCATCATCCTATATATATATCTGAATGCTAACCCCACCCTTTGGGTTTTGTGCCTCTGTGACTGTGTATTAATTATATATAGCAGAGAGTAAGTAAGATGGCAGGAAGGTTATGGCATCACTTGCAGCTCATAGATAAGCTGGAAAGTGCTGTATATGATTGCCAGCTATGCCGAAAGTCAGTATTGGGAAGTCGCGGCTACAAATGCGGGGAATGCTCCTATTTTTTCATTCATGAATCATGCCCCGAGCCAACAGATCACAACCGATCACATGATTTGAGAAGTACACACCACTTGATATCCATGAAGGAGGTGGAGAAGAAAGGAGATGAGAAGAAAGTAGTAGTTTGCTCATTGTGCGAGGAACCGGTATCGTCTATGTTAATGTTAGGTAACAACGACAACATTAATAATAATGGGCCTACCTTTTATTACAAATGCTGCTTCCCCAACTGCACCTTCCTCATTCATCAACCATGTGCACAATTACCCTACAAAACACCAAAACACCCTCTGCACATCACACATAGCTACCTTTTTCTCATAGCGCCAACAGAGACTCAAAATCATTGCAATGCTTGCCTTAAAGTTTTTAGTAAACGCTTCTATTACGAATGTATCAACTGCAATTATAAGCTCGACATCAAATGTGCTACACGTTGGCGAAATTTTAGTGTTGACAAATGTAACGAGCACGCATTTCTCCCCATCCTAAATCCAATCCAGTTCACTTGCCAAGTGTGTGGTGGGGAAAGCAGAGAAATTGCCAATCTATGTACCAACTGTCTACTTCTAATTCACTCTAACTGTGGAAAATTTCTAGGCACCATCAAAATTAGAGGACATGATCACTCCCTCACTTGCACATTCTCTCTTAGTCAAGTCAAAAAGCACAAGTGTGAAGTCTGTTACGAAAATGTGGATGCAAAGTATGCAGCTTACTGTTGTGATGATAAGACGTGTGATTACATTGCCCACTTACGGTGTGCATATTGGATTAGGAAGAAGGGTGAGACCATTGATTCCTCTGACTATGCTACTCATTTAGTCGAGGGCAACGATCTAAAAGAGGGTGAAAAAGCTACCCCTAAGGAGATTGTACATTTGAGTCATCCACTACATAAATTAAACCTTCAAAATGAAGAGCTCTTGGATGTGAAGCGTTGTGAGGGGTGCATGCAATTTATAGTGTTGTCCCCATTTTATGGCTGTATGGAGTGCAACTTCTCTCTCCATATAAGATGTACTAAACTACCCCAAAAGGTTATGCAACCATTACATCACAAACACCTGCTCAACCTACATGAGGTAGATTCCAATGTGCAATTGTTCAAGTGTTGGGCTTGCGAGCGAAAACGAAGTGGCTTCAACTACAAATGTGTCATGGATCAGTGTGACAATCAAATATTTGATGCTCAATGTATTTTAATTCCAGAAGTCTTTAAACATAAAGGTCACCAGCACCGCCTCTTCCTCGGTGGGTTTCAGCAACCAAATTGCAATGCTTGTGGTGAACGTCCTTATAGAATTCAGGCATTTGAATGCACTACTTGTGGGTTCCGCTTGTGTATTAAATGTGCTACTCTTCCACTAGTAACTAGGCATAAATATGACACACATCTCCTATATCTCACTTATACCGCCGAAAACAACTCTAAAGAATATTATTGTCAAATTTGCGAAGAAGAAAGAGATGAAAAGCTTTGGTTCTATTACTGTAAAAATTGTGACTTCGCTGCACATCCTCAATGTATACTTGGAAGAACTTGTTTCAATTAGTTACATTTGTTTATGTGACAGAAACATGGAGGGAGAACCTTACTGTATATAATTTAATTCAATATACAATCATTATGACTAAAACTCATGCTAATAAAGATATTTTACTCATTGTCTTCAAGCATCAAAGCACAGTGTAAAGGACAACGTAGACTTACCCTTTCCATTAGCAAAGATCAAAACTTTAAAGCTCAAAAAATATTTTGATCTTATTCCCCATTCTCTATGTCATGAACGGCTACAATAGAGAGTGGAATCTCTTTATTTTATCTTCTTCTCGTTTAGAATGAGAAAATATAATAAAAATAAATAAATAATTTGTCTTACAAAAGCATGACCGACCACCCCTTTAGTGGGGATTATACAGAGATAGAGAAGGAAAGTAAAAGAGAAATAAAAGTTGGCTCCAATAAGTCTTGAGTTTCAAGTTATCTCATAACCCCATTGCAAAGTCCTATTAATTATCATTTACTCAACTGTAAATTAAAAATTGTACTATAGGTTTTATTTAATAACAAAAGATCTCTTTATCCTACTAATGTCTACAAATAAATCTCTACATATGATATTCAAAATTGAATAAGGTATTTTAATTTTATAGTCACCTTATCCAATCTAAATCTTTTATCTTTGAGTACTCAATCACATGATCATCCACAATACTTTTATTAAAGAATAAACTCTTTTGAGAGTATTAATTGTAATAACGACTTTACTAAAATTATTAGGCATGGACTTAGACTAGCAATTCTATTAAATTATCTCAAGGAGATACTTATATTTCCTATGACTCAATGTATAAGTATTTAGGGGACAGTAATTTGTACAACACATTATTAACAATTAAAAATACTCAATGCATTCCCAATACATCAACATATGAACTAGAAGCCTCGTTTTCAATAATCAAGACAAACCATTCTATCATATAGTATTGATATGCTATTATGTTATAGTCTTCATGATAAAAATGCTCAATTTTATTATTGACAGTCAACTCAAATTTACAAGTTATAAGGAGCTTGTGATTTAAATCTTTTTAGATTAATCACACTCAATGCTCATGAATTCATTGCATGAATCACAATTTCCCCAACAAAATAAATCTAAAAAACAAAAATTAAACTAAAAAATAAAATAAAATAAAGGCATGCATCTGCCTCCATAGAGGGAGACCCATTTGCCTTGTCAAAGTAAAATCAGTAAACATCATTTTTAAGGGGAAACACAGTTTTGAGTTGGCAATTTTGAAAGAACTTAAGCGGTTTGAAAATAAAAGGGGGGGGGGGGGGGGGGGGGGGTTAAGGACAGCTAACCTAAACAAGCTTTTATTTAAGTTAGAACTCAACTTTGAATCTCATTAATTAAAAAAAAAAAAATCCAACATTAATATCGAGAACAAAGTAGCAAACAAGACAATCATCTATTCTCTGAATCTACCTTTCTAGGCATATCTATCTTCAAGAAAAACAATTAGTTAAATATGACAGCATAAATGCCAAAAATGAGATGGTGAAAATGAATTTGATAAAGAAGATGAATATTCAATTCGCAACAATTCACTTTCAATAGGAACCTGAATTCCTCCCTGATTAATAGAGATAGCTTCAAACTCTGCATTTTGACTCTCTTCATTGGTCAACTACAAAGACACGCAACAATCAATTAAGTCCTTGCTGCAACTCACTGGAGAGCCCCTGTTAAAAATTGGGGACCTCCCAAATCTTGTAATCTTTGCTAGATTCAAATCAGAAAGCTCGTCGGCATAACTCTCTAAAATGTTTCGGATGGCACGACACCAGATCGATTGAGCTACCATAAGGAAGTCATGAGCAGCCAATATAGGAAGGTTCACACTTCCCAATTCAGATTCACCATGCCCACCTCTTCCATGATAATCTGATCCTCCCAGCTTTAAAAGACCATAACCATCTGCTAGGTCACTGTATGCTGTTGACCAACACAAGTAAACTACCATGTAAGTACCAAATGTTTTAATATAAGCAAAAGATGAGGTTCCATATATAGGTTTGAAGGAAATAAATTCCCATCACAATAGCAGCACTGCAAATGTTCTACTACAGCGTATAATCATTAATATGGTCAACAAGGCTCCCAGATTTGTCTCGCATATCAAAAAGTAACTGACCCACACAAAGCTGTGTGAACAGTACTTGTTACACTATATGACCAGTGCACATTAACAGTACCTCTTGAACAGTGTTATAAAGAGTACACAGTACAATATTTTCTGTTTGTGAATGTTAAGAGAATTTGGTGGTCTAGGATTTGAAGATTCAAGTTTTCAAAAAAGAATTCTAAATTTTGTGTTCGTTGGAAAATTGTTGGGAATTTCAATGGGAAAACCTAAATGAGAACGACAAACCTAAGCATCACACCTCAAATGGTTACATCACACAATCCATAAAGTAACAATGGCTGAGAACCACTTTTCTTTTAACCCTTTACATCCATCGTTATGTAGAAACAAAACCAACATCTCATCCATGCACTAAAATATAAAAACATAATAACAAATATGAGTCGAAACATTATAAAGGATGAAGTTTAACTATAACTCAACTTCATCTGCTGATTTATCCCTGGAATTGTTTTGTAAGGATTTTGATATGTTCCTAAGATAGCATCTTTGTTTGACATCCATTACATGTCTGAAGATCGATGGAGAAGTAAATGTTTTACGTTCTATGGCAATTGATTGGACAGTCACCGAAAACAAAATTCCACAAACAACAATGAAAAAGAAAAAGACGTAGCAAAGTAAATAGTATACCTGCTAGTTTTCATCACTTGTGTAAACCTCCATCCCATGAAGGCCAGCCTCTTTCAGCCTCCTGATAATGGCAACAGGATTTTTCAGTGCCCCTGGATGAGCTAGCACAGCTACACCCCCAGTATTAGATATCAATTGTATAGCTTCTTCTGCAAGAGGCTCACTTCCCCGGAAACCATATATATCATAAATTCTAAGTCAACAATATGCATCAAGAGCAACAAGGAAAGGTTTAACTAATCAACAGAGCATCAGAGACATACAAACTAGAACAGGATAAATCCTCACAACTCAGACTCTTCTTGCAACTTCTTGCAATTTTGAATCACAAACAAGGTTTTATAAAACAGCTCTCTCTGATGTCAGAGAAAATCAAAATTACACAACTTTCTTCAAGCAACTACTAAGAACAAAAGGTACACACACATGTGTATGTATTTATGTACATATGTATGTGTATGGATGCATGCATACGCCTCCTAATGCTAGAAATTTAGAAAAATGACCTAATATTGTTCTGATTTCAACATCTGGAATTATCTTGATGCGAAATCTTCTAGCAGCTTCTAGAGCCTCAGGGATGCCTGACATTGTGTCATGATCTGTCAGAGCAAGAACTTTCACCTGTTATGAGAACATTTATTAAACAACTTGCAATACATCTTATGTTGTATTCAAGAATTAAAATATGAGAATTGTATAGCAAATGAACTTTTAAGATCAAGAATAACGTACAAAGTTTTGCAAGTAGTTTGGACATCAATTCCACAAGGGTCCCACACAATTAACAGATAGCATTGTGGAAATTAATACCTCTCTTTCGACCAAATGTCCATCATTAATGTGTCATAGCCCAATTTAATTCAAGTTTCTAAATTATTTTTAGAATGATATGAAACTAAAGTTCCATTATTTTTTCTTTGTTCCAAGACTGTTAGTAGCTAAGAAGTTAAATTCCATTCAAAATAATTGAAAATAGTCATTTTATCCAAATGACAACCGCTACCACAATAAGGATGGCTAAATACTCTCCCCCCCCCCCCCAATAAAAAGCAATAAATTTCCTTATTGCCTTAAATCATTTGGTTGGAAGAATAACTTATTAAAAAGGAGGAAGAATAGATTTCCTCCTTTTTCATCCTTATATCTTATCTAAAATACTACTCTTTGTTACCTCTAGATTTATTATATCCTTATTTGAGACAAATGGTGGTAAGAGCCACAAGGACAAAAGAGTCTTTACCTTCTCAAAGAATTCTGTGTCCAGGACCAAAGCCTCTTACCCAGAGCTTATAGTTTGAGTTTGTCCTGCTTCCATGTCATTAACCAACTGCACTTCTCGGAATCTTAATGAAATCACTTATGCTCCTTCTACCGCATAACACACTATGCCATACACTTCAATAGCACCTTGAAATGTTATCTGATTCTAAATGTGCCCCAATAATTCTAGAGCTCACTTTTTAGGCAATACGGGAGCCCATAAAGTAGCCAGCATGAAGATCCAATTGAATGACAATTGACTTCCCTTAGCGGAGTGATTCTCCGAAAGGATTGATTTACTTCCTTTAGTCTCATACTCGGTTAAAAAAATAAATTAACTAAAGTTAGAGTTGTCACATCCTTTTTAATAAAACAAAGTTCAGTAGTCATCTTGGAATGCCATATGAGCACCATGGCTTTTTCTTTTCCTTTGGAAATCCCTTTATAGTCCTCTTAAAGCTAATCTCTTCCTTACTAACATCAGCGAGCTTGGTGTTATCTTGTGTGTGATTGTTCTCGCCTTATTTAACCATAATTGTGATCGCGTGTTTTTTGCACAACAAGTGGTATCAGAGCTCAGGTTCAAGAAATCAAATTTACGGAAAATATGGCGAGTACCAAGTTTGAAGTGGAGAAGCTTAATAGGAAGAACAATTTCTCTCTTTGGCAAAGAAGGATGAAGGATTTGCTGATTCAGCAAGGAGTTCACAAGGCGTTATTGGGAAAGGCAAAGAAACCCGAGAAGATGGACAATGATGTTTGGGAAGAGATGGATGCAAAGGCTGCCAATGCGATCCGTCTTAATTTGTCAGATGAAGTCATTCACAATGTGATTGATGAAGAAGAGGCAGAACCAATTTGGCAGAAATTGGAGAGTCTGTATATGGCGTAGAATTTAATGAATAAGTTGTACATGAAGAAGCAGCTATATGGTTTACAGATGGAGGAAAATACAGATTTGCTGGAGCACCTCAACAAGTTCAATATGTTGAATACACAGTTGTTGAATTTTGCAGTGAAGATTGGAGAAGAAGATAAAGCGATACTTTTGTTGGCATCGCTTCCCCCTTCTTATGATCACCTGGTTACAACATTGTTATATGGGAAATAGACTCTAGCGTTTGAAGAGGTGACGGGATCTCTCTTGTCACATGAGACACGGAGAAAACCTGTCAATGATCAGACTGATGGGCTTGTGGCACGGTTTGAGCCAAAGCGCCAAAGATATAAGTTTAAGGAGAAGAATGGCAGAGGTAAGCAGTATCGGTCTATGTCACAATCAGCACAGGGTGGAGAATCTCGGTTAGATGCAAAAGACGTGGAGTGCTATTATTGTCACAACAAAACGCACTACAGAAAATTTTGCAAGCTGATGAAACAAGATCTTGAAGATAAGAAGAGTCTGATGACAGCGAGGTTAGCGCAGATGTTCTTTCAGTTTCCTCAGGTAAAAATTCTGTCATAGACTCTTGGGTTTTGGATTCTGCTTGTTCATATCATATGTGTCCGAATAGGCAGTGGTTCGACACATTTAAATCCTATAATGCGAGTACAGTGCTAATGGGCAATGATGCTAGGTGTAAAGTCATTGGACAGGGTACCATAAAAGTCAGGTTGTTTGATGGGATTGTCAGGATACTCACTAATGTCAGATATATTACCGACCTTAAGAAAAATTTGATCTCATTAGGCACATTAGATTCTTGGGGCTATGGTTATTTAGCCAAAGATGGAGTTATGAAAATAACTAAAGGTGCTATGGTGATAATGAAAGGCAAGAAAATTGGCAATTTGTATAAGTTACTCGGGGACACAGTTACAAGTGGCAAAACCAAATAATGACAACGCAGTTTTGTGGCATATGCGGCTTGGTCATTTAGGCGAGCACAGTATGTTTGAACTTCACAAGAGGAATCTGTTGAAAGGTGTGAAGTCATGTAAATTGAGTTTCTGCAAGTCCTGTCTATATGGGAAGCAACGAAGAGTCAGCTTTAAGGTGGTGTCTCATACAAGCAAAGGTGTTCTTGACTATGTTCACTCAGATGTTTGGGGGCCAGTGGCGGTGCCATCAAACGGATGTGCACATTATTTTGTCAGTTTTATTGATGATTTTTCAAGAAAAGTTTGGGTGTATTTTATGAGACACAAGTCAGAGGTTTTCACCATCTTCAAGCAGTGGAAGGCGCAGGTAGAAAATCAGACTGGAAGAAGAGTGAAGTATCTGAGATCCGACAATGGGTTAGAATACAAAGACACTGCATTCTTGGAATTCTGCAAAACAAAAGGCATTACTCGTCACTTCACAGTGAGAGGGACTCCACAGCAAAACGAAGTTGCCAAAAAGATGAACAGAACACTGTTGGAAAAGGCGAGATGTATGAGGTTGAGTGCAAGATTGCCAAAGAGTTTTTGGGCTGAGGTAGTTAATTATGCATGCTTCGTCACCAACCGATCTCCAGCCACTGGGATTGACTTCAAGGTTCCAGAGGAAGTATAGTCAGGTAAACCGGTAGATTGCAGAGTGGAGAACGATCGAAATTAGATTCAAAGTCAAGAAAATGTATTTGTCTTGGTTTGGAATCTGGTGTTAAAGGTTATAGGCTCTGGGATTCAATCTCTAAGAAGAAGATTGTTAGCAGAGACGTGGTGTTTGATGAGGCCTATATGTTAAGGAAGGGTGAGAATGAAGCATCGATTGAGAGCCAGATAGGGAAACAGGTTGTGGAGGTGGAGCTTGATGAACAGCGTTCACTCACAAACATATGTGATGACGAAGAATCGTCAAGAGATTCAAAGCACCAAGAAGAACCTTATTCTTTAGCAAGAGGCAGAGAGAAACGTGATCGAAAAGCACCGGAAAGGTATGGATTTAAGAACATGGTTTCCTTTGCTCTAATAGCTGGTAGTGGAGTCTCATTGTCTTCAGAATGGCATGCCGACAGAGGTGGAGTTACTACAGAAAGGTAAAGCTTGGGAATCGACATAATTGCTCAAGGCAAAGAAGGCTAAAGGATGCAAATGGGTCTATAAAAAGAAAGAGCCAACAGAGAAAGCTGTGTGGCTTAGAGGACTGGTAGAAAAGCATGGTAGTCTGTCTAAACCAGGTCCTATGCTCAAGTTCAAGAGGTGCTTGGACTTGAGTGACACTTATGAATTGTGATAGCCCTCAGGGGCTTGGGCGGAGGCATCAGAAGAAGATTCGTTTTGTTGCGACTTGATGGGTTTCAAGTCAAGATGGAGATTGTTGACTATGTGACTTTTCAACCCTCAATTTAGTCATGGGCCCATGTCTTGCTTTATTGGTTTATGGGTACTGCCGTGGGAGACTAGCTCTCCAAATCCTTCTCTAAGTCGGAGTGTGTGGGGCTCACGTGGTGTACAAGTCTTTCTTGTAAAAGGCTTTATAGTTTTTGTCTTATGGAATCCACGAATGACTTGCATTAGGAGAATTGGAGTGTACCGACTTTGCCCATGTATAAAGCCAAAGTTTTGTGCGTGAATAGGGTGTGCGAAAAACATCAACAGAGCCGCACAAGTGAATTTGTGGGCTGCTGTTTGAAGGGCAGCAGAGTAGTGCGCTGCACCTCTTGTATTTTCTTCTTGGTTTCATGAGTTAGAGACAAGAGAGAAAATAAAGGAGAAAAGACAAAGAGCGCCGACTGTTTTCTTCTTGATTTTGGAGGATCCAAAATAAGAGAGAAAAAGAAAGGGTGCTACTGCGGGAAAGAAAAATAAATAGAGAGACCAACCGCAATCGTATCCCAGCAAAAGAAGAAGAGTTTGTATTCCTGTCTTTTGTTTATTCCTTTGAGGATAATCTCTATTGTGTGATAGTGAGATTTGGGTGTATTGGGGTTTTGGGTCTGAGTGATTTTCTCTACTATATTTTTGTACTCCATCTTTCATAGTGAATTTCTTCGTGATCGCCTCCGCCAGTGGACGTACCTCACATTGAGGGAACCACTTAAATCTTTGTGTTATCTTGTGTGTGATTGTTCTTGCCTTATTTAACAGTAATTGTGATCGCGTGTTTTTTGCACAACATATTGGAAACAGATGATTAGACTATTTATAAACAGATTGAAAAGGATGAAAATATATGTTAACAATTACTAACGAGCCCTAATACCAACAAAAGAATTACTAGGAAATGGTGATCAAAGTGGTGCCAAAATGAGGTAGCCAAACTCAAACAAAGGGTATAGAGCAGCAGTGATTCAAATCAATTACAAAACAGACAGAAAACTACAATCAACTAATTACTGCAAGAACAGTTATCATGGCTGACAAAAACAGAGCAAATAACTGTGTAGCAAGAAACCAGAACCAGTTACGAATTACAAAAGTTTGCAGAGGAATTCTCGCTTTCAGTGGTAGGCTGGTAGCTGTAGAATAAATACAAGAACAATCACCGTTATATCTGCGAACAGAAAAATTTGGAGTAATTTTGGCATTGGCAATACAAAGGAAAGACCACCATAGAGACATAAGACAACCAAGTACTTCTTTTCTGTTGTATTCACAAAACAAATACCGAAACACCATTATGGAGACATTTTATCAAACACTGAGTAGCAAACCAGACATTTTATCTTCCAGCCCAACGAACTCAATCAAAACAAAACAAAACTATACAAAGAAACCCCACACTAAACACCCACAACAAAAATCTATACAGGGTAGAGGCTTATCCAATCTCAACATTCACAGTTCAATGATTCAAGCAACATTTGCAAGCACAAAACAACGCCCTTGCCAAACGACCACTTCTTTCAATAATGCCAAAGAAACAACAACTTTACAATTAGAAGTGAACCAATTAGCATCTTTACCATCCCATTGGCCCAAGACGATCCGGTCGTACAACCCATCGTAGCGAGTTTCAAGACACAGTGAATGAATCCTAGGATGAAATTCTGGGAATTAGCTAGAAATTGAAGTGGGCTGAAAAAGGACGCTTCAGCTGAGAGAGAGGCGGGCTTCACGCTTCACTGCTTCAACCATATCCAGTCCATTGATGCCGTCTGCCGAGCTAGAGAGAGAGAAACAGAGGCGGGAGATGATGAAATAGAGGTGGGAAAGAAAATAAAAGGGTGGAGGATGTTGTAATGTGTGTGTTACAATCATGATTTCCTTTTCTGCCTTCTTTAAATGTTTTTATGAAGAAAAAAAATCAAATGAATTTAATTGATTTTTATTTTTATTTATTTAATTTTTTTACATGTCTGCACGAGGGGAGATTCGAACTAATAATCTCCGTTTTATAAAGCATGGTCTCTAATCAATTGACCTACCCCTTAAGACAATTTAACCATTTTGACCATTAGCCTTTAACAATTTGTTTTGACCGTCATTAACAAATGTTTTATGGCTTTTGACTATGACCGTTTGGTCATTATATTGTCTTTTATGTTCCTATAGGAAAAACCTAACACTCACTTTTATATATATTGAGTGGGAAGGATATCCTTCCCTCTTCTATATCTGTATTGATCATAATGTTTGAAGGAAAAATAGGGAAAATTGTTAATACCCACTTCCAAATATGCGAATAATTATCAATTGATGATGTAGATTTTTTTTTTTTTTTTAAATGAATTTGTTGTTGAGTTGGCAGGGTTTAAAGAAGAAAGAATGTAAACAGGAAATTAGGAAAATAAAAATAAAATCCGGCAGCATCTCTGTAAAAAACATATCCTTTTGAATGGGGGGACCAAATTAAAGCGAGGAAGCTGAAAAACAATAACGGTTGGAGGAGTCTGAGCCTTGTGCTTGTGTGAGCTTGCGAGCAAGACAAAGTTAAGGCATAGTTTGGATGTTTCAGTTTCAGTTTGCCATATCAAGTAGTCCTCACTCCTTGGGATCTACCAAACACCTATACTTCAGAGAACTCCTTTTGCAGATGTCAATTGATATTGACTAGAAAAATGTTTAGTTAGAACTCTTAATGCAGGATGGGAAGGTAATCTAAGCAAATGGATAGATCAAGGTATGCTTCTTTGTATGTTAATCGTTAGTCAGGGTTGAGAGAGCAAATTTCCACCACTTTCAGTTTAAACAAAGCTAAAAATAGACATGCCGGGAGCAGATATAAGCTGACCCATGCCGCATTATCAACAATAAAGCTAAAAAAAAAGAAATCAAAGCACAGATAAACAAGATGCCACTATTATTTACATCAACAATCCACAAAATCAGAGCAGATATTCAGATTTGAGAGAGCAAGAGATTGAAAAGAGAGATACGTAACATACCGGATGCGACATCGGCGGAAGAGAGAGCGGCGGTAGAGAAGTCTGATGACTGAAAGTGGAGGAGCGGCGAGAGAGAGAGAGACCGGCAGTGGCGTGGGCGGTGGGCGTGGGCGTGGGCGTGGGCGTGGGCGGTGAGCTTAGTGAGGGGAGGGCCGTGACTCGTGAGGCCGAGAGGGAGGAATGGGTATGGGTTATGGCCTAACCGGCAGTGGCGTGGGCGGTGGGCCGTGGGCCGTGGGCGTGGGCGTGGGCGTGGGCGCCTGGGCGGTGAGCTCAGTGAGGGGACTCGTGAGGCCGAGAGGGAGGCGGGAGGCTTATGGGTTTCTTCTCGCGGTCTGGGCAGGGGCTGCACCGAATGGGAATCGTTTTTAGCCTTTTAGATTTTTTACTTTAATTCTTTTAGGTTAAAAAAAAAAAAAAAAAAAGAACAAACGGGTCTGGCGGGTCACCCGCGGGTCGACTCGTGACATGACCCGCCAGGCACTCCTAAACGGGTCATAAACGGGTCGACCCGTTTATGACCCAAACCCGTTTAAGGTAAACCCAAACCCGCTAATTTCGTGTCGTGTTCGTGTCGGGTTCGCGGGTCGTGTCAAAATTGCCAGCCCTACCTCATACTCAGTTAAGTTTGATTACAGCCCAAAGCTCCCGTTATTTACATTTTTCACTTCTAGACGACATATCAGTGTGCAATGGGTACATGAAACAACACACGGTATGTACAAGGTGGTCTACATGAGGCATAAAAGTGACTCACCAAACATTAAGGTTGAAAATGCGGGTACAGTTAATGGTTATTAACTAAAATCGCTAATCGTTACCGCCTAGGCAGTTAGTAAAATTCACTAACCGCCTTCGTTAACCGCCTAGGCAGTTAAGCGGTTAACCGGTAGTTAACGGTTAGTAACCCCAATAACCGCTAACCGCTTTTTAAAAGAATTTTTTTTAAAAAAAAAAAATTAAAATTTAAAAGAAAAAACCAAAACATCGTCGATTCTATTGTATTTACAATATAACCCCAATAACCACTAACCGCTTTTTTTAAAAAAAAAAAATTAAAAAAAAAAATTTAAATTTAAAAGAAAAAACTAAAACAACGTCGTTTCTATTGTATTTACATCATTGTTTCTATATATATATATATATATATATATATATGCTGTTAGCGGTTAGGAAAATGGGTTAGCGCGGTTAATAACTACTAACCTTCAAAAGTGGTTAGCAATCCTTTTCACCCCTACCAAACACCAAATAATTAAAAACCAAAGAGTTCAAGTAACTAAGTTTAAACATATAACACCGGTCCATCTTATCTATCCAATGAGAATCTTCTTGAGAGCTATTCTCCACACAAAGAAAGCCATGCTTTAGGCATACCGAACTTTCGTATGTTTGTAGTGTATAGACATATGTACGTGCTCTACACATTCTACCCTCTTTTCATCCAAGTATTTCATTTTGTTATATGATATTGAATGAATTTTAAAAATCTTCATGCAAGAAATGCAAATGAAGGGTTCTCTCTTCTAGTAGTGGAGATTTATGTTCCAAACCAGGTTCTCTCATTCATTCTAGCAAATCAGCAACTTTTATTTTCCCTTTAGCTCATCCATTTGTAGAATTACTTGGCAATTGGTTTTTCTTGAAAATTAGATCTTATTTCAAGGGTCAAAAAGGATTGTGAATAAGATGCGTTGTCAAGAAAACCCAACTTACAATATCTAAACATTGGTGGAAGCCTCGGACTTTGAATGCTCCCAATGGTCTTAAGTTCGAAACCTAATAAGTGCAAAATGCCTCTTAGCTAGAGCCAGCCTCCTGGCTAAGATCTTGACTTGACTAGTCCATGTTGAAAGGGGTGCAAAGCATGGGTACAAGAAGTGACCCTACTGTTGGAATATTTTATATTTTCTAAATTAGGTTTATTAATATTTTCCTTAACAAGTTATTTCTGTTTATGTTAGAATATTTTTATTCTCCATTATTATATTTCCTTGTAAGGTTTATTCTCTTTCTTAATTAGTTTAGGTCTACTTTAGGGTTTCTTAGTAACTATTTATTGTCTCTCTATAAATAGAGAATTATGTAATATTGTTTGATAAAGTGAATATACAAGATGTACTCCATATGTTTCTCTCCGCTTCCGCTCTCTTTTCTTTCTCTTTCATATGTTAGTATTTTATATTTTATATATATTTCAACACCTACCTTGGAGAGATTCCAAGTCATCAGAGAAAAAAAAAAATATAATATATATAGGTTTGAATGAAAATTATTGAAAGAGCTACCATCAACATGCCCCCGAAAATTAAATGCTCCTCTCCTCTAGCCCTCTATGTTGCTTAGGAAAAAACACTAAACTAAGCTAAATTATCACACGTCAAACCTATATAATTATTGACTAAAGTTGGAAGCAAGAATGGTAAACTTCAGTATTGGATGCTAACTTTGGTGAGGCTTGCAACAAATGTCTAAACTCTGCTCAAAAACAAGGTGTAGAGATAGAGAAATTAAAGGATGAAGCAATGGAATAAAGGAGAGCGCACACACATATATATATTATTTTAAGAAAAAAAGAAAAGAAAAGAAGATATGGAAAGCAAGAAAAGGACAAATCAAAATAAAGGAACATGTAGTAATTAAAGAAAAAGAATATTTGGAGACAAAGGAAAAAATAACAAATAATTATGTGTTGCGTGCTCAATTTTTGAAGCGCATTATGAGATAAATTTGAGTAGCTTCTTAGAGCCGAGAGGGAACCAATGCCTTTTTCAGACAGAAGTTTGGGAATAAACTTCTTAATATCTTTATTCATCGACTCCATATCTTCAAACAAACCTACTTTTACATTAGTTTTCTAACTCATCTCATAGGTTGATGAGTGATAGTTAGCTAAAGATAACAAAATCACTAACCGAGGAAAGATAAACGAATGATAACGTTAAGTTAAAAAGACCGACTCTGCCAAGCTCAAAAAATAAAAAAAATAAAAAATCTCCGGGGTCCTTCAGCCCATTAATTAATTACCTCAAGATTAAAAAATGAAAAAAACAAAAAGGTTGTTGCAACAAGTTTTTGCTCATTTGATTCTTCTATTAAAGAAAATGAAAAAAGAAATGTTAAAATCTATTTTCTAGAGAGTCCTTACGCCAATGCTTGTTCATTATAATTTCCTACTCCCCACTTGTGTCGTCAGTTTTTATTTTCTGAAAACACTCTTTTTTTTTTTTTTAATAAAAAATAAAAGTTGTGGGGGCCATGCCCCACTGGTCTCCGGTTCCACCACTTATCTTCATTGATGTTAAACTTTCTAAAAAAGTTCACTTCAAAATACTATCCAATTGACAATGTCCTTCTAAATTTTTAATTGCGACAACTATTAAAAAATGACAATGTACTCTTTAAAGCCAACAAAAAGACAAAAACTACCCAAAATTTAAAACTATATAAAAAAAATAAATGACAATGTACCCTGAATTTTTTATTTCTATTTTATGAAGGGAATTTTGGTCATTGGGGGGGGGGGGGGGGGGGAGACAATGCCACTTTTTAGTAGTTTTTTTTTTTTTTTTTTGGAAAGAAATCAGTTCAGTCTTATTCGTTGATAAACGAGTATAAAGTTCAAATAACACAGAGTAAAAGCTCTAAAGCAACCATAGTCGAAGTTACGAGGTTACAAGCGTCAAAGATGATGTATTACATTCTAGACTCAAAACAAAATCCACTAACCTATGACTAATTTTCAAATTAAACAGCAGATCTGCGCCAAACAATTTCAAACTAATGCATAGGTAGCTCTTATTTCTCGGCACCGAGGGCAAAAAACCCGAAGCCAAAGCTCATTCTCCTCATTTTTTTAGTAGTTTTGGGGAAGGGGAAATTGTCACAACTGAAAGTTGTGAGAGACATTGTGAAATGAGTCGTAATTTGAGTAGGGTACGTAGACTTTAATTTACCCTAATTAAATTTTAATATTGGGTGCTAACTTTGATGTATCTTATAATAAATATCTAAACGTGCAAGATACGAATGTGTAGAGAAAAAAGATAAAGATAAAATAAGAATAAAGGACCATATATGTACCAAAAAAAAAAAAAAAAAAAAGAAAAGAAAATAAAATAAAATAAAATAAAAGAAGGTTTAGAGAGAAAGGAAAAAAGAAAAGAAAAATTATGGTCATTATAAACCAAAGCAATCACAATTTTGGAAGCATAGCAATTTTTTGGTACATAGGTTTCATCTTTAATCCAATATACTAATTATAAGATGGTGTGCCTCATATAAACTGAACTACTTATACAACTCAACTTAGCTGTAATCCCAATTAAATCAGGTCAGCTTTATGGATCATTTTTTTTCAATTAATCGGAAACAGCCCTATCTTACTAAAATACTACTCTTTGTTACTTCTCTATTTATTATCCTTATTTGTGACGTCTAACCATACAATTTTACGGGGGTGTTTGTTAAACAACACCCCACCACACTGCACTGTTCATGAAAAAAATAAAAATAAAATAAAATAATGATTGATATGGGAAAATGAAAAAGTGGTATTGGAAAATAGAAAATTTTGTTTTGTAGTGATTTTTTTATTGAATAGTAATAAAAAGTAAATGATGTGATATAAAAAATGAATGATTTGATATAAAAGTAAGAATTTTTTTTTTTTTTTGAAAAAAATAAAGTGAATAGTGTGGTGGAATGTGGGGGAATGTGAGGGGGTTTAACAAACACCCCCTAGATCTCCCTCTACTTATTTTCACTCCTTGAGCTTAAATAACTCTTTTTCAGTACGTGACCCATTAATTGCTCCTAATGCACATGTCCAAACTGCATGTCTTAAGTTACTCTTCTTCATCTTTTTCAATACGAATTAAGATCTTCTCCAATTCATTTGAATTTGATAATATCTAGTTAGTTTATATTAGATGAGTATTTTTTTTCAATATTAGTTCAAAAAGTGAAAAAACAAAAATGCTCATCAAATAATATAACTAACTGGATACTCTCTAATTCAAATGAACTTGAGAGAATCTGGTTCCTTCCGATATGGACCACTTTATCAACTTTTCCTCAATTGCACATTAACTGTGAAAACCTGAACTAGTTATATTAATGACTACAATTGAGCTTTTTCAAAGCTTAGGTTACACACAAACATACACTCACTCACTTATTGATAACATTATGAAAGAGAGGGAGTAAGAGCCACAAGGACAAGAGTCTTCTAAAATCTGGCCAATTCACTTTCTCAGAGAATTCTGTTTCCTGAACCAAAGCCCTTATCGAGAGAGCTTATAGTTTGAGCTTGTCCTCCTTCCATTTCATTAAAAGAGATGATATGCCAATTAGCCCAGTTTCCTAAAATGGAGACAAAAAAGAGGCAACATAGAATTTATTTTTTTATTTTATTTTATTTTTTTTATAATAAGTAAATCAATCTCATTAGAAGGTGCAGAGGAGTGCATCCTGGGTACATATGGAGTATATAGATATCCTAAAAGGGAGAAAAAGAAGAACCAAGATAAATTTTTAGATGAAAAATTAAAAGAAGCATAAGGGAAGGTCCAATTATTAATTCTTGTCTGGAGTTTAAAATGAACCACACTACCATAGGACTGGCACAAAATCAAGCTAAAGTAAACAGAGCCTCTACCAGCTTTCTCATGTACCAAATAAGACAGTTTATATACATCTTAGCCTTCTTATAATTCCCATAAGATTCAAGCATGTCCTAGTGTTTACTCTCTCCAAAATTATAACAATTTTTTTTTTTTTTTTTGGATAAGTTAGAGACAAAATTATAACTATTTTACCTGATGTAGATGCTCTCAAAAAGTGATGGAACCCCATGACTAATAATAGAAATATGACCACAATAACTTCTTTCGGGTAGGAGAGACCACAATCGAATTCAATTAGGGTTGGAAACAAACCACAAACAAGCTTTTGCTTAATAATTCTTCATTCTCAATAAACTACAACTACTATCCCCTATTTATAATATAAGGAATACAAGATAAAGATGGACTAGAAAGACTAATTAATATTGGACTCAAAGACTAAATAACTTAGACTAGGACTCTCAAGATATTAAATAAGAAAGCAACTAATAGACTCCTTGGTGCAGTAAATAACAAAACACTAATAGACTCTGTATTGTGGTGGAACTCTATCATAACCACTCTAACAGAAAGCCTGTTACAATTGGGCTCAACCATTATTTAGTTACACCACTAAATATACTACTATTATAGCTCTATTATTGTATTCCTTATTGTTAAATGTATTAAAAATGCTTTCAGACACTAGTTTAATTAGTAAAAGCCCACTTGGCGAATCCTTGAAATGTTATGAGATTTTAAATTTGCTTACTAATTCTAGAGGTTCATTCTTAGGGCCAGTTTGGATGTACGTTTGAGATGTTTAAAAGTACGTTTAAAATTCAAAAAGTTTGTTTGAAAAAGTACCCGTTTGGTAAGAGAAATTGAAAGTGTTTTTAAGGGCAAAAAAATGACCAAAACCCACTTTTGAAAAAAGCTTTAAAATGAAGCTTTTGCCAAGAAAAACACATTTTAACTTAAAAGATCTATTTATCAAACACAATCTCAAATATGCTCTTAGGCAATATTAGAGCTGTAAATTAACAAGCGTAAAGATACAATTGAATGAGAATTGACTTTCCCTTAAAGTAGTGCTTCCCCAAGAATCTTCTGTTAATCCCTTTTTCTATTCTTTTTGTGATGCACTAGCATCCAAAAATTCATCCGAAGCAAAGCGGGCCTGCTAGTCCACAAAATAATTTTCCAGTTGGCTATATAGTTAAACTCTTAATTGTTTTACTTCAGTTTTAGTCGTATTCTAAAGGCTTGGAGAGTATATATATATATATAAAACTGAAAAATGCTCAATTGTTTTTTGACACGATTTGCTGGGCGCAGTAGAAATTTTATCTTTTGTAAACATGAAACGAAGTTGTGGAGAACAAGAAAAAGATAAGAGTAAGAGAACTATATATGTACATAGAGAGAGAGAGAGAGAGAGAAATTGATGAAGAAGAAAAAGACGAATGCAAGAGAATAGAAAGAAAAGAATGTTTAGAGAGTAATTAAGGAAAGAAGAAAGGAATAATTATGTTGATTATAAATCATGTCAATCACATGAGTTTGAGAAGCATAGCAATATTGTTTTATTTCTTCTATCAAATCATCCGTTGTAAACCGTCTTTGTGATTTGTATTTTCTCTTACCAAAGGAGAAAAAAAAGGTTTGTGTGATCATTTAAGGAGAAAGAAGGTACAACAAGCTTGAAGTTGTATAACAGGTGCTACTCTCTCTCTCTCTCTCTCTCTCTTTCCTTTCATTATTTATGAGGTTTTCTATTGCAAT
This sequence comes from Corylus avellana, assembly GCF_965113065.1. Taxonomy (NCBI): domain Eukaryota; kingdom Viridiplantae; phylum Streptophyta; class Magnoliopsida; order Fagales; family Betulaceae; genus Corylus; species Corylus avellana. Next base: position 11,308,628 of record NC_142493.1, on the reverse strand, counting down.
TATGTTTGTAGTGATATTTAACATGTATTTCAAAGACTTTGAAAAAGCTCAGAAGTTGTTAAATTATTTCCTTGTCATATATATGATTAATCCACGTCCCAAAATCAAATATTTGAAATATGATTAATCATGGATAATATGATTAATCGATCAAAGTAGCCTGGATTCGATCTTAAAATCAGTTTGTGGGCGAGGTAATATTACTTGGAACTAATATTTCCTCAGTTAAATTTAGGTAAATGCCATCTTTATTTTTCGGTATTCAACTAGAGGATATATAATATATAAAAGTTTGTTAATTAATAAAAAATGTGCATCCACAAATTATATATTCATCTAATTTGACTTCATTAATTCATGAAGAGTGAAGACCCAACAAATGCTCTATGAATCATCCTATCACAATATATATCTCAATGCTAACCCCACCCTTTGGGTTTTGTGCCTCTGTGACTGTGTATTACCATAATAGACTAAGATGGCGGGCGAGCAATGGCATCACATGCAGCTCATAGATAAGCTTGAAAGTCGTAGTTATGATGATTGCCAGCTGTGCGGACAGTCAGTATTGGGAACTCGCGGCTTAGCTACAAATGCAAGCATTATTGCGCCTCTTGTTTCATTCATGAATCATGCCTCGAGCCAACCGATCGCAAGAGAGAGATAAGGGCACATGATTTGAGGAATAGACATCACTTGATATCCATGAAAGAGGTGGAGAAGAATGGAGATGAGAAGAAAGTAGTAGTTTGCTCATTGTGTGAGGAACCGGTATCGTCTTTGTTAATGTTAGGTAACAACAACAACAACATTAACTTTTACAAATGCTACTTCCCCAACTGCACCTTCCTCATTCATCAACCATGTGCACAATTACCCTACAAAACAAGACACCCTCTGCACTTCTCAAACCACGAACTTCGTCTCGAAGTACCAGTAGAGACTCAGAATCATTGTAGTGCTTGCTTTAAAGTTTTAAGTGGACGCTACTTTTACAAATGTTTCAGATGTGAATATGCGCTTGACATCAAATGTAATTCTCGTTGGAGAAATATTAGTGCTGACAAATGTAACCCACACGCATTCATCCCCACTCGAGATCCAATCGAGTTCACCTGCACAGCTTGTGGTGTGAAACGCAATGACTTTGCCAGTCATTGCAGCAACTGTCTAATTTTCATTCACACTAATTGTGGTAAATTTCTAGGCACCATCAAAATTAGAGGACATGCTCACTCCCTCACTTGCACCTTCTCTCTTCCCCAAGGCAAAAAGCACGAGTGCCAAGTTTGTTATGAAGAATTGGATACAAAGTATGCAGCTTACTGTTGTGATGATCACAAGTGTGACTACATTGCCCACTTACAGTGTGCATATTGGTTTAGGGTTGTGGGTGAGACAAGTGATTTCGTTGACTATACTACTCATTTGGTCGAGGGCAATGATCTAAAAGAGGATGAAAGAGCTGCTCCTCAGGAGATCCAACATTTGAGTCTTCCACAACATAAATTAATCCTTAAAAATGAAGAGCTCTTAGATGTCAAGCGTTGTAAGGGGTGCATGCAATTTATAGTGCTGTCCCCGTTTTACGACTGTACACATTGCAACTTTTCTCTCCATATAAGATGTACTAAACTACCTCAAAAGGTTATGAGACCATTACATCACGAACACCCGCTCACCCTACATTTCAGTTGGTACTTGTTCGATTGTCAGGCTTGCAAGCGAAAACGAAGTGGCTTCAACTACAAATGTGACAACCGTTGGTGTCGCAATGAAACATTTGATGCTCAATGTATTTTAATTCCAGAAGTCTTTAAACATAAAGGTCACCAGCACCGCCTCTTCCTTGGTGGATTTGATCAACCAAAGTGCAGTGCTTGTGGTCAAAGATTCGGTGGCACTCAGACATTTGATTGCACTACTTGTGGGTTCCGCTTGTGCATTAAGTGTGCTACTCTTCCACTAGTAACTAGGCATAGATATGACACACATCTCCTATATCTCACTTACGCCACTGAAGACAACTCTGATGAACATTATTGTCAAATTTGTGAAAAGGAAAGAGATGAAAAGCTTTGGTTCTATTACTGTAAAAATTGTGATTTTGCTGCTCATCCTCAATGTATTCTTGGAAGCATTTGGTTAGATTAGTTATATTTGTTTATGTGAGAGAGACATGGAGGGAGAACCTTATTGTATACAATTTAATTCAATATTCATTCATTATGACTAAAACTCATGCTAATAAAGATATTTTACTCATTGCATGTCTTCAGGCATCAAAGCACAAAGTAAAGGACAACGAAGACTTAACATTTCCATTAGCAAAGATCAAAACTTTAAAGCACAAAAAATATTTTGATCTTATTCCCCATTCACTACGTCATGCACGGCTACAAGAGAGTGGAATCTCTTTGGCAGTGTTTGCCAAGAGGCTGGATTGGGCCTCTTCTTCAATCCCAAAAAAAAAAATACCTTCACTTCAAAATTAACTCCAACATTCTTACTTTTTATACCACATCAATGATTTTTATTATTATTATTTAAATAAAAAAATCAGTACAAAACAAATTTTTTACATTTTTCCATATAAAATATATTTTTTTCACAAAACATTTTCGCTAAAACCAATCAAACATTTTTTTCTCTTCTTCACGTTTAGAATGAGAAAATATGATAAAAAACAAATAAATAATTTGTTTATTACAAAAGCATGACCGACCACCCCTTTAGTGGAGATTATACAGAGATAGTTACCTCAGCTCCAATAAGTCTTGAGTTTCAAGTTATCTCATAACCCCATTGCAAGTGCTATTAATTATAATTTACTCAGCTGTAAATTAAAAATTGTACTATAGATTTTATTTAATAACAAAAGATCTCAGTATCCTACTAATATCTACAAATAAATCTCTACATAAGATATTCAAAATTGAATAAGGTATTTTGATTATATAGTCACCTTATACAATCTGAATCTTTTATCTTTGAGTACTCGATCACATGATGATCCACAATACTTTTATTAAAGAATAAAATCTTTTGATAACCACTTTACTAAAATTATTAGGGCTGGACTTAGACCAGCAATTCTATTTAATTATCTCAAGGAGATATTTATATTTCCTATAAAGACTATGGATGCCATATTGGTATGGATCATTCTAGATCTCACTTATTGGTAAATCAAAGTGATTATAATTTCAGATATGAGTTCATTATTCCCACAAGATTAATAGCATTTTCAATTAGTAGATATGAGAAATGCATTTAGGTGACGGTAATTTGTACAACACATTATTAACGACCAAAAATACTCAATACATTCCGAATGCATCAACATATGAACTAGAAGTCTCATTTTCAATAATCAAGACGAATGATTCCATCGTATAGTATTGACATGTTATTATGTTATAGTCTTCATTTATAAAAATGCCCAATTTTATCATTGATTGTCAACTCAAATTTACAAGTTATAAGGAGCTTGTGATTTAAATCTGTTTAGATTAAAATCACACTCGATGCCCATGAATTCATCGCATGAATCACAATTTTCCCAAGAAAATAAATCTAAAAAACAAAAATGAAACAAAAATAAATAAATAAATAAAGGCATGCGTCTGCCTCCACAGGGGATAACCCATTTGCCTTGACAAAGTAAAATCAGTAAACAACATTTTTAAGGGGAAACGTAGTTTTGAGTTGACAATTTTGAAAGAACATTGTCCCAGTAAGCAACAAAAACTTAAACCTAATATGAAAATCTAGATTAGCTTTTATTTAAGTTAGAACTCAAATTGAATCTCATTAATTAAAACAAAAGACAATCATCTATTCTCTACATCTTGTTAGATCCTTCACTGTCTAACATCTACCTTTCTAGGCATATCTATCTTCAAGAAAAACAATTAGTTAAATATGACAGCAGAAATGCCAAAAATATTGAGAAGGTGAAAATGAATTTGATAAACAAGATGAATATTCAACTCACAACTATTACTCTCAATAGAACCTGAATTCCTCCCTGATTAATAGAGATATTGGAAAGCTTCAGCTTGATGGTTTCAAACTCTGCATTCTGCCTCTCTTCATTGGTCAATCACAAGATCGACAAGCGATGATTGATTAAGTCCTTGCTACAACTCATGCGGGAGCCCCCTTTAAAATCTGTATGAACAGTGCACATTAACAGTACCCCTTGAACAGTGTTATAAAGAGTACACTGTACAATATTTTCTGTAAATCTTATGAGAATTTGGTGGTCTAGGGTCTGAAGATTCGAGTTTTCAAGAAAGAATATGTCTAAATTTTTAGTGTTTGTTGGAAAATCGTTGGGAATTTCGGAGGAAAAAACATAAATGAGAAAGATAAACCGAAGCATCACACCACAAATGGCTACATCACACAATCCATAAAGCAATAATGGCAGAGAAACAATTTTCTACCGTCACGTAGAAACAAAACCAATATCTCATCTATGCACTAAAATATAAAAACATTATAACAAATACGAGTCGAAACAATACAAATGATGAATTTTAACTACAACTCTATTTCATCTACTGATTTATTCAAGAAATTGTTTTGTTAGAATTTTTATATGTTCCTAAGATAGCATCTTTGACATCCATTACATGTCTAAAGATGGTGAAGGAGAAGTAAATCTTTTACATTCTATGGCGGTTGATTGGACAGTCACTAAAAACAAAATTCCACAAACAACAATAAAAAAGAAAAAGACCTAGCAAAGTAAATAATATACCTGCTAGTTTTCCATCACTTCTGTAAACCTCCATCCTTTGAAGGCCAGCCTCTTTCGGCCTCCTGATAATGGCAACAGGATTTTTCAGTGCCCATGGATGAGCTAGCACAGCCACGGCCCCTATATTAGATATCAATTGTATAGCTTCCCCTGAAATCATAATATATATCACTAATTCTAAGTCAAAAATATGCATCAAGAGCAACAAGGGAAGGTTTATCAATAAGCTTAGAATATTACGTAGAATAAGCCGGTCTACCATCAGAAGTTATTAATGAAAACAAATCCAAATTCACACGCACAAACAAATGCTGATTCTGGAATTTCATCAAACATTACGTACACATAGACTATAGGACTAAAACTGCACCTCATCATTCACTAATAGTAGATTCTCGCAGAAAAGCATCGAAAATACTTCTAAATAATCACAATCCTGCTGAGCAAGATTAATATAATGACATAAGAAACAAAACCCAGAAGTCCAATTTGTGTATTAAAAAAAAAAAAAATCAACCGAAAACACAACGCGGGCATGAACAAACATTGAGCCAAATCGATGAACAGGCATAACCCACATTACTTCAGATCTAAAACCCAATGAAAAACCACATCCAAACATCAACAACCGTCACTAAATGTCAATATGCTTTTCTTTATGTCGATGTTTTATTTTGTACTAGAGTTTTGTTATGTAACTTCTCCAGCTCCTCAGACCTTGTTAGAGTTAGTCCACAGCTGCTATAAATATGCAAGGATGTACACTCTGTTCCTCTAATGTTATGTATTTTCTATATTTTTTGGTGTTTATAAATTGGAATAATGGAATAGAATGAAAATGGTTGAATCTTGAATGGGCTGAAAATAACGAATTGTATTGAATGTAAATGGGCTATTCTAGATGCCCGGGTCTCCTCTTACATGGTAATGACTTTTGACTTATCTATTTCAATACCTCCCTTATGAGCTGGCCTTCCCTTTTATAAATTCTAAGTAGTTATTGAATCCCTTTAACCACTATAACAGAAAGCCTATTACAACCGAGCCAAACTATTATTTAATTACACCACCAAACATACTACGATTATACCCCTGTTATTATATTCTTTAACCTCATATGTGTTTTTCCCTAAAAAAAATATTTGACTATATATATATATATTCTAATTAATATGAGTATGGATTAGAATCATGTGGTTCTACCATATAACTCAGTTAAATGGTAACTTAACTAAAGCTAGAGCTTTTTTTAATAGAACAGAGTTTAGTAGTAAGCTTGTAAAGCAATTATTATAGTCCTCCTAAGTTAATTTCTTCCTCACTGACATCAGAAAGCTTTCATTTGCTCTTTTTATAGCCACTAGTTGGGGAGGCATGCACGTGCTTGATTCCCATGTTCAATAATAATAAATGTAGTTTGTATGTGATATTTAACATTAAAAACTTAATTTCATATGTAAAATGTGATATTTAACATTAACAACTCAATTCTTACACAAACACGTTTATTCAATAGCATAGTATATGTTCTACATGTTGAAGAAACTACTTTTCATTTCTATTTTTTTTTTTTTTTTCCGCTTTTATTTTCTTCATACTCTGCTATTATTATGATTGGTTTTCCAATTACACAACGAAGTCATGTAAACGCTATTATTTAAAACAAAATGCTGCAAATTTGAATATAAGACTATGACCCATCTTAAATTTTTTGTCTTCCGAGGATAAGTGCAATGATCTTTGACAAACAAAAAAAAAAAATTAGTACCCACTATGACCCATCTAATTTAATTTGACTTTATTCATGGAGACCCAACAAGTAGCTTCTACAAATTATTAGCATATTTTATAATGTCTACAAACACAAACCCTGCTAAACATACTCTAAATACTAATTAACCACCTCTAGGTGTTGTGGTTGTGTGTGTAAGAGAGCGAGAAAGATGGGGGGGCAAAGAAGATTTCAGCAAATGGCATCACATGCAGCTCCCAAATAACCTTGAAAGTGATGGAAATTAAATGAGGAAGTTGGTTGCTGGCTGTGCAAAAAGCCAGTACTGGGAACTCACAGCCTACAAGTGCTGTGAATGCAATTTTTTCCTTCGTGAATCATGCCTTGACCCTGTTCGATTATAGACTGTGTGCTGCTCGTTGGCAAATTACGCATTCATTCTCACCCGGAATCCAAACCAGTTCACTTGCGAAGCGTGTGGTGGGAAAAACATTGACATTGCCTATTGTTAGAGACATCTCCTTATCCAACTCTCTTCCAGATAATGAAGATGAAGATTCAAATAATAAGATAAATAGATAACTCTTATTATCTTGTATAGCTTTCAAATTATACTTGATAGAATAGATTTCAAATTGTATTTGCTTTAGTATTTGATTCCATCTCTTTGTAACAAACTCAATTATAAATACAAAGCCTTAGCCTACGTTAAAGGCAAGGCAGCAAGCAAATTCAATTTATTGGATTTTATATGGTATCAGAGCCCTAGTGACTCACGTCAATTTTTTTTTTCCCTGCTCTACGTTTTTTTTTTTCTTTCTTTCCTCAATGGCAGAAATACCACTCCTCCCAACCCAACAAACACCACCACCCATCACAACCCACCAAACGCCACCCTTGGTGACCTTCACCAACTTCAATCCTATTAAGCTCACTCAAGATACATATCCTATATGGCTACCTCAAGTTGTTCCTCATCTCAAGGGAGGAAATCTCTATGGCTATGTTGATGGCACTTACAAGTGCCCTCCAGAAACAATTACCACCACAACAGATGGAGTTGAGACCACATCCTCCAATCCTGCCTATTTGCATTGGTATATGCAAGATCAACTTATTCTTGGTGCTATAACATCTGCTCTATCCAGCAAGATGCTTTCCCATGTCACACGGTGCACCACCTCCATGGAAGCATGGACCACTCTGAAGAATTTATTTTCTTCTCAGTCTAAGGCACGCTCAATGCAGGTGCATTATCAACTGAATACTCTCAAGAAAGGCAACTCCTCCATTGCGGATTATTACCAGAAATTCCAGGCTCTCACTGATACGTTATCTAGTATCGGCCAACCTCTCACTGACGTTCAAATGCAATCTTTTCTCCTTGGGGGTCTAGGATCTGAATATGATCCCTTCGTTACTTCCGTTACCACACGGATTGAACCTCTTTCGGTTGAAGAAATTTATGGCCATCTTCTCTCGCATGAAATGCGCCTAGAACAACACCACAATTCGATTGACTTATCAATTGCTGGAGTTAATGTTGCTGATCGTAGCTATCCCTCACGTGGTCGTGGAGGACGCCACAACTACCGTGGTTTCCAATTTGGGTCATCATCACATCCGTTTCGAGGTAGGGGGCGTGGATCCTCACATGGGGCATCTTCACGCCGTGGCACCTCAAACAATTATTCTCAGTCGCAGTCTCACCGCCCAATCTGCCAGGTATGTAATAAAATGGGTCATATTGCATTCGACTGTTATAATCGATTCAATCAAGCATATCCCAGAGATCTTCACAGAGATCAGTCCAACTCATTACATGCATACTACACCGCTCCTTCCGGTGGAATGGATCCTGCTTGGTACCCTGACTCCGGTGCTACCCATCATCTCACTTCAGACATTGACAATCTGAATCTCACAGCTGATGAATACAAGGGGTCTGATCAAATCCGAGTCGGCAATGGTAATGGGCTTTCAATCAAAAACATTGGAAACACTCGCATTTTTACTCCATCTCAAAACTTTGATCTTTTCAATGTTTTACATGTCCCTGCTATCTCCAAAAACTTAATCTCTGTTCATAAATTCACAAAAGACACTAATACTTTTTTTGAATTCCATCCTCATTACTTTCTTTTGAAGGATCGCAAATCCGGGAAAATCTTGCTCCACGGCCCGAATAAACATGGCCTCTATCAATTTTCAAATTCCGCAAATAAGCTCCCTGCATCTGTCCATGTTGGTGAGCGAGTCTCTACTTCTCAATGGCACTCCCGGCTAGGTCATCCCGCCTTACGTGTGGTCCGTCGTGTGCTCTCAAATTTTCGTCTTCCAGTTGCGTCAAATAAATCGATGTCTCCTTGTCCCGCTTGTCTAAGTTCCAAAAGCAAGCAGCTCGTCTTTCATTCTTCACATTCCATAGCCACGTGTCCTCTAGAATTAATATACACCGATGTATGGGGTCCAGCTCCAGTTCTTTCTAGATCTGGCTCCAAATATTATGTGTCTTTTTTGGATGCTTTTAGCAAATATACGTGGCTTTATCCAATGTCGTGTAAGAGTGATGTTAGCTCTATTTTCTTGAAATTCAAATCTAATGTGGAATGTTATTTTAACTCTACTATCAAATCTGTTCAATCTGATTGGGGTGGAGAATATCGTCCATTAAATAAAATTCTTGTTCAATTTGGCATCTCTCATCGTGTTTCTTGTCCACACACACACCAACAAAATGGTTCAATTGAACGCAAACACCGACACATTGTCGAAACTGGTCTTGCCTTATTATCTCATGCAAAAATGCCCTCAAAATTTTGGGATGATGCTTTCTCTACTGCATGCTACCTCATAAATCGTATGCCAACATCCGTTCTTAAAAATAATTCTCCATTTGAAATTCTTTTTAAATGCTCTCCCGATTACACTTTTCTTCGCACTTTCGGGTGTGCATGTTGGCCAAACCTTCGTCCATATAATTCCAACAAATTTCAAGCTCGATCTATTCAATGCCTTTTTCTAGGTTATAGTCCTTTACACAAGGGTTACAAATGCTTACATTTATCCACTGGCAGAATTTATATTTCCAGAGATGTCCGCTTCAATGAATCAATTTTTCCTTGTGAAATTGAGGCCCCTTCAGAACTACCCACACAAAATCAAGAGATCCGGCCATTTTCCATAGCCCAATTCATACCTCCGGTTGGCCCATCTCACTCTCCCAAAAATTCTGTCTTAGAGTCCAGCCAAAATTCAGCCTTAGAGTCCAACCAAAATTTTCCTGCACCTACGTCATCAAGTACTCCATCTTTATCCACTACATCATCTTCACCCACATCACCCACCTACTCACAATCTCTTCCAGATTCATCCTCTGTTTCTATCGCCTCACCTCCATCTCTCTCACAAGTTGCAATACCCACTGAATCACCCTCACCCAATATTCAATCCAACTCTCATCATCAAATGATCACTCGTGCCAAACACAACATCTCCAAACCAAAACAATTCACAGATGGAACTGTTCGGTATCCCCTTCCTCGAGCGCTCATTGCCGAATCCACTCCATCTTTGGTTGAACCCACTTGCTATTCATCAGCTGTCAAAGACGAAAATTGGAGGAAATCTATGAATGTGGAGTTTGATGCACTTCTCAGGAACCAAACGTGGGTACTTGTTCCACCGTCGACAGCCAAAAACATTGTTGGGTGCAAATGGGTCTTTCGGTTGAAAAGGAAGGCGGATGGATCAATTGATCGCCACAAATCACGGCTTGTCGCAAAAGGTTTTCATCAGCAGCCTGGAATCGATTATGGTGAAACTTACAGTCCGGTCATTAAACCCACAACGGTACGTATTGTGCTCTCTGTTGCTATCTCTGCTGGCTGGCCAATACACCAGATTGATATTCAAAATGCTTTTTTACATGGAAATTTATCTGAGGAAGTCTATATGTCTCAACCACCTGGGTTTGTACACCCTCAATTTCCCTCTCACCTGTGCAAATTACAAAGAGCATTATATGGTTTAAAACAAGCCCCCAAGGCTTGGTTCTCCAGACTTAGCAATAAACTCCTGAGTCTCGGCTTCTATGGGTCAAAATCAGACACCTCTTTGTTTATATTCAAGAGTGAACTGTAGACCATGTTTGTACTTATTTACGTAGATGATATACTGATTACTTCTTCTAAACCTGCTGCTATATCTGAGCTACTTGAAAATCTTCACACTGAATTTGCTGTCAAAGATTTGGGAAAATTAAATTTCTTCCTAGGCATTGAAGTGATTCCCCGCTATCATGGTGTTCTGTTATCCCAACATCGTTACATTTTGGACATTCTGAAGAGGACAAAAATGTCTGAGGCAAAACCAGCAACTTCTCCCATGGCCTCATCCACGAATCTCTCAGCTTTTGAAGGCAGTTTGTTTTCAGACCCAACACTATATCGTAGCACAGTTGGAGCTCTTCAATATTTATGTATTACAAGACCCGACATCTCCTTCAGTGTGAACAAACTATCTCAGTTTATGCATAAACCTACAGACATTCATTGGCAATCAGTGAAGCGGCTACTTCGGTACCTCAAACACACAATTCAGTTTGGTCTCCAGTTCCACAACTCACCTTCAAATTCAATTCAAGCCTACACAGATGCTGATTGGGCTGGCAACCGGGATGATCGTCGTTCCACCGGTGGTTACTGCATATTTCTTGGAAAAAATCTGGTCTCATGGAGTTGTAAAAAACAACAGACAGTCGCACGGTCTAGCACAGAGGCCGAGTACAAAGCACTCTCAAACACAGCAGCTGAACTCCTATGGATACTTTCTTTGTGTTCTGAACTCGGTCTGCAATTCACACAAGTCCCTACCTTGTGGTGTGATAACATAGGAGCCACATATTTATCTTCGAATCCAGTTTTTCATGCACGCACAAAACACATTGAGATCGATTTTCATTTTGTACGTGACATGGTCGCTCACAAGAAACTCACCATCAGATTTTTGTCCAGCAAAGACCAACTAGCAGACATTTTCACAAAACCACTGTCCTCAATTAGGTTCGGATTTCTTCGTGACAAACTCAACATCACTCCGTTACAGCTGAGTTTGAGGGGACGTGTTAGAGACATCTCCTTATCCAACTCTCTTCCAGATAATGAAGATGAAGATTCAAATAATAAGATAAATAGATAACTCTTATTATCTTGTATAGCTTTCAAATTATACTTGATAGAATAGATTTCAAATTGTATTTGCTTTAGTATTTGATTCCATCTCTTTGTAACAAACTCAATTATAAATACAAAGCCTTAGCCTACGTTAAAGGCAAGGCAGCAAGCAAATTCAATTTATTGGATTTTATACCTATCTATGTATACAGCAACTGTCGACTTTGGATTCACTCTAGTTGTGCTCATTTTATAGGCACCATCAAAATTAAAGGACATGCTCACTCCCTCACTTGCACCTTCTATTTTAGTCAAGTCAAAAAGCACAACTCGAAAGTCTGTTTGGAAAATGTCGATATAAAGTATGCAGCTTATTGTTATGATGATCACAAGTGTGACTACATTGTCCACATACGATATGCATATAGGATTATGAAGGTGAGTGAGACCAGTGATCCCGTTGACTATTCTATTCATTTAGTTGCGGACAATGATCTAAAAGAGGATGAAAAATCTGTCCCTTAAGAGATCGAACATTCAAGTCATCTGATAATAACTAGCTTAAAAAATGCTTATTTTCTATATTAAAGTAAGTTTTATTATACTTTATTTTATACCAATTCTTTTATTTTATATTTAGTTGTGAAATAATGTTTAATTATTAAATGTGAGCTTAAAATAATATTATAATACAAATTATTGCCTTTTGTAGGAAAAGAAAGAAATAAAAAATAGAAAAGAAAAGAGAAGCCAAATAAGAGCAAGCCAAGCCATATGCAATGAAAGAAAAGACAAAATAAGAAGAAAAAAAAAGTTCTAGAGGCTTAAGCCAAGCCAAGCCAAGCCAAAACAAAAACTCAAAAGAAATGAAAGGTGGTAACACGTGAAAAGATGAAGAACAATTGCGCAAGAAAAGTATCAAGTGGAGTATCAAGTGGGCCATGCGTAAGCAAAGGAAGAGAAGAGACCCAAGTCAACAAAGGAGACCAAAAAGAAGAGAAAAATCCCTAGCAGAGAAGGATAGAGTACGTGGAAATAAGAAAAGAAGAAAATGCGGTGAAAGCTTGACAAATCAAATTAAAATAAAATAAAATAAAAAAAAAGGAAAACCTTTTCCCTTAAGAAATTTGATGTAAAAGAGGATGAAAAACCAATCTCTCATAAGATCAAATATTTGATTCATTCACAATATAGTTTAATCCTAAAAAATGAGGAATTCCTAGATGTCAAGCGTTGTGAGTAGTGCATGCAATTTATAGTGGTGCCCTTGTTTTACAACTGTGCGTAGTGTAACTTCTCAATTCATACAAGATGTACTAAACTACCCTAAGAGGTTATGCGATAATTACATCACACTACAAAAAATCAATTTTTTACTGACATAGATTTTTTGACGTGTCAGGTGGTCTGACACGTCAGTAAATCTTCCTGACGGGGCAATTTTGACGTGTTTCATGCGTCAATATTATAAGCGTCAGGAATGGAAAATTTCTGACGCGCCAAAGATGGCACGTCAGAAATTTCTGACGTGTTAAATCCAACACGTCAGAAATTTTTGACGTGTTGGATTTAACACGTAAAAAACAAAATTTGACGTGTCTTTTTTTGACACGTCAAAAATTTCTTGACGTGTCAAAATTGACACGTCAGGAAATTTAAAAATTAATTAAAAATAATAATTTTTTTTTTAATTTTTTCTGAATTTTTTTTTCAATTAAAAAATGTATTAATTTATTTATTTATTTTTTTTTTTTGTAATTTATTGAGTGGTGCAGAGAAACGAATTTCTCTGCACCACTCGTTTCTCTGCACCACTGGTGCAGTGAAGTGGTGCAGAGAAACCCAACAAATTGTTGGGTTTAAAACAACGAAAAAATTTTCTCATCTCTGCAAAAATTTTCTCCAAAATCTTTCTCCGTTCTCTCACTTCTTTTCGATCTCCATTTTCAAAAACCCAAACCCACACTGAAAAATCTTCAAACAATCAAAACCCAAATCAAAAAATCAAAAACCGAAATAAAAAAAACAATCTGAAAAATCAAAAACCTAAATGTCAAACCCAACAAATCTTTAAAAACATAAAAAAATCTTCTTCTCTTCTCTTCTCTTCTCCTCCTTTTTTTTTTTTTTTTTTTCTTTTGCGCAGAAACATGCTTCTCTTCTTCTTCTCTTCGATCTCCCTTCTTTTTCTTCTTCTTCTCTTCTCCCTTCTTTTTCTTTTGCTTCTCTTCTTCTTCTCTTCTCCCTTCTTTTTCTTCTGCTTCTCTTCTCCCTTTCTTTTTCTTCTTCTGCTTTCTTTGATCTGCCATGGAGAGAGAAAGGAGAGGAGAGAGATCAGAAAGTGTTGGGAAAATAAATGAGGAGGAAAGAATAAAAAGAGGAAAAAATTGAGGGAAAATAAGAAGTGTTTCAAATTTCAAAAATCCGTCCAAATTTTTTTTTTTTTTTTTTTCTTTCTGACGCTCTATTTTTGGTGCGTCAGAAAATTCTGACGTGTCTAACTGACACGTAAGAATTTTCTGACGCGCCAAATTGGAGCGTCAGAAATCCGCCCAAATTTTTTTTTTTTTTTCTTTCTTTCTGACGCTCTATTTTTGGTGCGTCAGAAAATTCTGACTTGTCCAACTGACACGTCAGAAATCCGCCCAAATTTATTTATTTATTTTTATTTTTATTTTTATTTTTTCTTTCTGACGCTCTATTTTTGGTGCGTCAGAAAATTCTGATGTGTCCAACTGACACGTCAGAATTTTCTGACGCCCCAAATTGGAGCGTCAGAAATCCGCCCAAATTTTTTTTCTCTTTTTTTTTCCTTTCTGACGCTCTATTTTTGGCGCGTCAGAATTTTTTGACGTGCTAAAAATAGCATGTCAGAATTTTCTGACGTGCTATTTTAACACGTCAGAAAAATATTTTCTGACGTGGCATTTTTGCCACGTCAGAAAATAGTGACGTGGCAAAAATTATGTACTGTTTGCCACGTCAGAAAATAGTTATTTTTTTGTAGTGTCACCAACACCCGCTCATCCTACATAATGTAGATTCCAATGTGCGATCGCTCTATTGTTGGGCTTGCGATCGAACACAAGGTGGCTTCATTTATAAAAGTGTCAAGGATTCGTGTTACCTTGATGCTCAATGTATTTTAATTCTAGAAGTCTTTAAATATAAAGGTCACCAGAATAGCCTCATCCTTGGTAGATTTTATCAACCAGAGTGTAATGCTTGTGGCCAAAGACCTCTTGGTGCTAAGACATTTGACTGCACTACCATTGTGAGTTCCGCTTGTGTATTAAAAATGTGCAACTCTTCCACTTATAACTCGGCATAAATATGATACACATCTCTTATTTTTCATTTATGCTTTTGAACATGACTTCAAAGAATATTATTGACAAATTTGGAAGGAAGAAAATAATGGAAAGTATTAGTTCTATTATTGTAAAAATTTTCTTTGAAAAACATGGTTGGATTAATTAGATTTATTTATGTGAGAGAGACATGGAGGGAGAACCTTATTTTATAAAATTTAATTCAATATACATTCATTATTACTAAAACTCGTGCTGATATATACATATATAAAATATGTTATCTTGCCTGCTCTACTTATCAGTGGTTTTCAAAAACACCATATCTTTATCTTGATCATTCTCTCGTCAACAAAAAAGTAGAACCCATGAAATAAAAAAAATAAAAAAAAAAGTAAGATCTACCATCCCAACCTGTAACACCTTGCAAATTTAATAAAAAATATTTTATCAAATTATATTTTAAAAGTATGAATATTTAAATCTCTCCTGCTTCTTCTATTGTAATTTAATTTTTCTCGCAAACTTCAACGTAATATCATACCCTATCATTATTTCAACAACAGGATGCATTGAGGAGTTCATTAGAGATACTTTGAGTATCAAACGAATCATGCATGTCAAAAATATTAAATAGCCTATGAACATCTTAGCACAATCAGTCACAAGTTATTGTCCATACATGTCTAGCTAGGGTACCTATGTTTGGCACGTTGAACATCTCTTATCTCTCTGTTCAGGTATTTTCACAGTTGAGGGAATAATAGATTTATTCATCTATCACAGTCAACAAGTGATAAAGAAAAAAATGTAAACTGGGAAATATAGCAAGGATATTGGTTTTCTGCAGGAGAAACTTGTGACTTATTTTTATTTTATTCTGTCAAATCCCCCACTTTTATTTTTATTTTATTCTGTCCACTCCGTTTCATTCCTTCATTCTGTGGATTTGATAAGAAACTTCTTAACGTCGTGACCATTATGGCTCCGGCAATAAAAAAAAAAAAAAAAAAAAAAAAAAAAAAAAAGGGGGATGTAGAGACCTAGAAAATAACAACTTAAGAGAATAAATGAACATATATGTTAGAATATATGGAAAATATATTATATTTTTCATATATTACATAATTATGTTAATATTTAAATATTCTCTATTTATGGGTTGATTGTAATCATATATTGATATCGTAATCAAATCAAAGGGATTTGATTACCAAACTTATATTTAGACATTACCCTATAAATAAAGACCTTTGTATTGTAGACAAATAAAGTTAATAAGCACAATGTAGCCCTTAGGGGTATTACTAGTGGTGGACGTAGGTGTCTAACACCAAACCACCCGTAATTTCTGTTGTAATATATGTGTTACAAACTATTGTTTTTATTTTCTTTCTTCTTAAGCCCTTTTATTCTTTGATTAATATCCAACTAGTGGTTTCTTAGAAATTATTATTGTGACCGTTTGGTTATTAAATACCATGTAATTTCTCTATACGTTTTTTCACCATGAGTGGTTAAACCCTTCACTTTTATTGCTTATGACCGTTGGTCATTAACAATTCCATGTGTTTTAATTCTTCAACAATTTTGACCATTTACAAGGTTTTATGGCATTGTTCGTTAATAAGCTTTTACGGTTTTTCTTCAATCATTGTTGACCGTTTGGTCATAAAGTCTTTCAAGACTTTGGACAGAAAAAAGTGTGAGCTTGCTTTATATATATTAAGCCAATTTTCTTTGTCTACGTGATATACGAAAAAAAAGCACTTGAGATATATATTTTTATATCTATAAATGTTACTTCTATTTTTTTAATTATGGAGTTGTTGTTCTACAAGAAAAGGTTTGGGTTGTTCTATTACTCTTCGTTATTTGGAAGTGCGTCCTTAACGAAGATAAACGCTATAGTCTAATCCTGGGAGGTTGCGTGTCAAAGGATCCGATCGCACCGAGTTATACACTCCGGGAGGCACGAATCAACCTTTAAGGACAACGCTCTTGCGTGATTCTATAGCACATTGTGAGATCTTTCCATACTCTATTTTCATCTCTTATATTGTATTTATTTTATTGTTAATATTCATATTGTAATTATTTTATATCAATGAGAATTTGTGCACCATCCAAAATTATTTCCAACAATCTTAAAGGTTGATTATGATGGTTGCACAAATATTTTGATTAGTATCATAACAATAGTATTTAAACTTATAAGAAGGCAAATACTATAAGAGTTTGCGGTATGTAGTTCACATATGAGAAAGATGAAATCAAATATTTGAATGGAAAGATTTTGTATTCATTTATCAGAAAAAGAATTTAATTTCTTGTGTAGTTGTTGAAAATGAAAATATTTTAATTGTATGAGTTTTCAATTATTTGAACTCAATCTATTGATTGTCAAATAAACTTTTATTGTTGGGTTACTATTCTTACAATAAAAAGAGTTAAGCATTTTTATGGATTTTTTAGAACTTAGCATTTTTTTTGTTATGATGTGCTAAGCTTGGCTGGAAAACATCCATGTAGATTAATAATAATAACTGTGAGTGATTACTCATTTTTGTGATGGAGAAAATAGATAGACGTTGCTAATTGTGTGTAGAGAATACTACTTTGCTAAAGATTCTTGCAGGAAAGCATATGCTAGGAAAAGGAGATATGGTGCGCGTATTGAGTCGATTGGTTCTCACGACACCTAATTGGTGTATAGTGGCGACAATCTATTTTGGAGGATATTGGTAAAATTGTTGGCTCCACTGTGAGTTCTTAAATTATGATTCATAGATCTTGATTTATTTTTTTTCAAGACATAATATACAATCTCATTTATTAAAATGAGAAAAAAAAAATTGAAGTTATGATGTTGCTCCTTGATTGAATTAAAGCTGGTGCAAAATTTTATAATTACATGAATCTCGTATATGATAAGTGGTGGTTTCTATTGATTCATCTATTTCAAAAAAAAAAAATAGTATCTAGCATTTATGTTAGCTATGACATGCTAGATTAGCATAACTACTTTAAGTTATTTGGTAATTCCTCATATATACCATTCAGCTTTCAAATTTCTCTGACATGATGATTCCGAATAAAATATATGTGATTATTGAGGTTCATTTGATACATGATAAATTTATCATATCATAAGAATGATATCATTGGCGTATTTACTAAAATGAGCCAATAATAGTTGATTATTTGGTTGGGCTTGATACTTTGAATATTTATTGGGGCTTTAGTTAAAAAGATTTTATTTTTAAAATCTTGATAGAACTTGAAATATGCAATCCCTATATATATAATATATAAGGATCATGTTAAAAAATCACAAGTGATGATTAATATTTTAAAAAAAAAAAACAGCTTTAGAACTGTCAATTGACAGAAAATAAAGAAGATGAAGTGACATATCATACTTAGAGAAAGATGAGCTCATAGAAGTCTTTTCTTAAAGCACTTGTGAGCTATTAATGAAAATTTATTTTCTTGTGAATATTTGGTTTATTCCATTAATATTTAGCATGATAGATTTATACATGTAAATCTTGGCTACATCAAGGGGATGAAAAGAAATTAGAATATTGGAATAAATGATGAATTCTATAATTGTCAGTTTTGGGCTCACCACAAAAAAAACAAGGTTTAGCGACATGGTTATTTGGGGCATTTTTGGCCAAAAAAATGTCCCTATTGATTTCGCAACGCTTGATTAGGGGCACTTGGGACACGTCGGTTTTTATGGCGACTAGAATTTAAGATTGAGACGTTTTTTTACTAAAGAGCGCCTCAAAAAGGGGACGTTTGGAACAAAGCGCCCCCTTTTTTAAAAGGGGGCGCTTAGTTGTGAAAAACGCCCCATTTTTAAAATGGGGACGCTTCCTAGGCAAGCGCCCCTTTTTTAAATGGGGGCACTTCCTAGGCAAGCGCCCCCTTTTTTAAATGGGGGCACTTTCTAGGCAAGCGCCCCCGTTTTTAAATGGGGGCGCTTCCTAGGCAAACGCCCCCATTTAAAAAAGGGGGCGCTTCCTAGGCAAACGCCCCCAGTTAAAAAAGGGGGCGCTTCCTAATCAAGCGCCCCAATTTTAGAATGAGGGCGCTTCCTAGGCAAGCGCCCCCCTTTTTTAAAAGGGGTCGCTTGCCTAGGAGGCGCCCCTTTTTTAAAAGGGGTCGCTTGCCTAGGAAGCGCCCCTTTTTTAAATGGGGGCGCTTGCCTAGGAAGCGCCCCCTGTTTTAAATGGGGGCACTTACCTAGGAAGCGCCCTCATTATAAAAATGGAGCGCTCAGGTGGGCAAGAAAGGGGGCGCTTGGTGTAAAGGGCCCCTATTTCTATATGGGAGCACTTCTACGCCGCAAAGCACCTTCAATAATTAATATATAGAGAAAATATTTTTCCCATGCAATCCATATATATTTTTTATATTCTCCTGATATACAATACGCAATACAATATTGTATTGCGTATTTTCTCCATAAATATTGAATTAATCCATAAATATTTTCTCCATTCATCAATCTCATACAATCTTTTATATATATATATATATATATATATATATATATATATATATATATATATCTCACAATACATATCTAATCCATATATACAATCTCATATCTCATAAGACATCTAAATCCAAAATGATGATGTCATAAACACAAACTGTACCACATCTTAAAGAGTTAACAAAAATTGTACCATAGATATGAAATAAAATAACCAAAACGATATCATAAACACAAAGTGTACCACCTCTTAAAAGAGTTCACAAAAATTATATATTGCTCGTAAACGGCCAGTGTATTCTGCATTTTCCATGACCTTGTCATAAGCGTCGTCAGTTGCCCAATTTATTGATCCATGTGTCAAGCTTGAGCTTACTGCAGTGTCTTGTGAACTCAGAGCCCTCATCTTCTCCTATATTTATATAGAATATGGAAAAGTGTTACGCACCAACTAATCGACTCATAAAGACTTACAATATTATAGTGTTTTTGAAAAAATAAACACATGCATACACAAATTAAATATACAAGTTAATCACATACAACTTTGTCCTCAATGTTTGTATTGAGGAAATTGATATGTTACATGGTGAAATGCTTAGAATTTAATTTTTTGGAGCAGATAACTTTTTGGGAGGCATGTCTTACTCTTACTGATTATTATTTGAGACACCTTTTCCTTAGATTGCAAGATCGATGATTAGCTAAGAGTTTAGATTTGCCTTATTTGGTTTTGACTCTAAAATAAATTTTCTTTACTGTTTTACCTAGTGCCCATAAACAAATTTCAAAATGATACAGTAGTCAAAATTTAGCAGTAGAAAGGGACTTCAATGGAGTAGATCACTATTGATGATGCTATATATTTTTCTACCCTTTTCAACACATCCGTGCAAAGTATTTTCTCCAAATGAAAATATTATTTGATCTCAAATTTCTAGCTAGTATGTGTGAAAAGATTTTTGTTAGTTGAAAGTGGCACCTTAATTATCATGAGAAAAATACTTTAAAACTTATTTTTTTTTCGAAAATCAGATGATTGACTAATAATTTCCTGATGATAAGATAAATTTTATGGCAAAGATAAGATCTATCTGGTGGATAAGACAATTAAAATTCAAAAAATGGCACCAATCTCGACGAGTAATTTTGGATAGTAAAGCAGACTATTCTGGCACTACCAATGAAGAGGAAAAACAAAGGAACATGCTAATAAAGGATAAGGAAAAACAATAAAATTAAAAAAAGAAAAAAAAAAAAAAGAGAAGGTATTACGAACGAACTGCACAGTGAAATCAAAACTGAATTAAATCTGAAAGAACACTACAAGACAACCACGGAGATTCTTCAAAATTGTGATTACTGCATTCAACAAACCAACTACACCCTAAAAGCAGAGAAAAATTTGCTGGATTTAAAATCTCTAATTCTCCTAAAAATCATAATACATCAAAAATCTGACTATTAGAATCCTAAATCGACAACTTAAAGAGACAGCAGATACAAAGAAAAACAGAGACAGAGAGAGACTCACTAGTACAGGAACGTAGAGAGAGGCAGGCCGGTTTCGACTAGAGAAGATGGCCGGTGGGTTGGCCAACCGTGCGGGTCACTGGGCGCCGGAGAGAGAGATAGGAAAATCGAGATTGAGAGAGGGGCAACTGGCGCTGTAGAGAGAGATATGGATCGATATATATTGAGGGAGAGGGGAGAGGCTAGGGATCAAAAATATATATCAGGATATATATATATATATCCTGATGCAGAGAGGGGGGACTGGCGGGCCACTCAGGGAGAGGTTAGGGAAAATATATATTGAGGGAGAAATTAAGTCTTAGAGCGGGAGCTGAGGAATCAAAAGGAAAATTAAGTTCCCGCTCGCAAAAACAAAAAATATGAATATATTAAAATTAAAAAACACTTATAAATTTATTTATAAAAATAAACAGTAAATACAAAAATTAAAATACATTTAAAAGAGACTTAAACTAAAAAATATATAAATGCAAAATCAGTTAATGTGGTTGTCTAGATTAAAAATTCATCTATGTGATATGAAAACAAAAATAATACTAATTCAGAAATTATCGGGATAGGCCACAATAATAATTTAATTCCTGTAATCAATTAAATTCTGTCAAAGTAGTTAACGGATTCCATTAGTGTATCACATCATTACCAATAAATACATGTCATTCTTATTTAAAAGTAAATAAATATATTAAATATATAAATTAATTTTAATATTAAAAAAACAATGAGGGCAGGGATCGGAGGGGGTGGCCAACAAGCCACCCCTAGAAATGGCCGAGAGTGGCGTGCGGCCACCCCTAGCCACCATGGGGTGGCCCGCGTCCCACCCCTTAGGTGGGGGTGGCCTTTGGGCCATCGTTGATTAATTTGGTTGGGGGCTGGGGGTGGTGCACGGCCACCCCCAGCAAAATCTGGGAGTGGCTCGACGGCCACCCCACTTGCGGAGTGGCACGCAAGGCACCCCAGGGTGGCCAAGGGTGGCTGCGCGCCACCCCAATGGGTCGAGGGTGGCGGCAAGGCACCAGGATGGCTCCTTGGCCACCCCTGTGGCTACCAACCGGCAACCAACCCATATTTAAAAATAAAAAATAAAATAATAATAATAATTTGTAAATTTTATGGGTATTAATTATCATTTCCCCCCATTGAACTACGACCACTCGATTACCATATACCCCTATCAACTACCAACTTTACATTACAACCCCGACCATCAAATTAAACTATATCCTTTCGCTACTAAAACCCACATTCCGTCCGCCAAGGTTGTTTAGTCAGACGGGATCAACCAGCCATCACGTACGTGCGACTAGTTCATAGGTAGGGATTCGGTGGTGAGTGGGTGGGCGTTGGGTTAGAATTAACGAAAAATTTCATAAGATTTATTTGAATTAAAGATATTGTACGGGGAGAGGGAAAATATTGAAGGGAAAATTAAGCTCACGCACTAACAAAAATAATTTCGGTGCGCC
Source organism: Corylus avellana (assembly GCF_965113065.1). NCBI lineage: Eukaryota > Viridiplantae > Streptophyta > Magnoliopsida > Fagales > Betulaceae > Corylus > Corylus avellana. The sequence continues at coordinate 11,286,128 of NC_142493.1, read as the reverse complement.
TACTATCCAGGCGCCCCTATTTAAGTGCGCCGGCTGGCAAGTATCCCTAATTAGGGGCGCCTACCAACTAGGCACCCTTAACAAAGGGCGCCTAGCTGGCAGGCGCCTCTAATTAAGGGCGCCTAGATGGCAAACTCCCCTAATTAAGGGTGCTTGCCAGCCAGGTGCACTTAATTAAGGGCACCTAGTTGGCAGACGCCCCTAATTAAGGGCGCCTAGATGGCAAGCGCCTCTAATTAAGGGCGCTTGCCAGCCAGGTGCACTTAATTAAAGGCGCCTAGCTGGCAGGCGCCCCTAATTAAGGGCGCTTGGATAGCAGGCGTCACGAATTAAGAGCGCTTGCAAGCCAGGTGCCCATAATTAGGGGCGCTTGCCAGCCAAGCGCACTTAATTAAGGGCGCTTGCCAGCCAAACGCACTTAATTAAGTGCGTATAGCTGGCAGGTGCCCCTAATTAAGGGCGCCTGGATAGTAGGCGTCCCGAATTAAGGGTGCTTGTCAGCCAGGCACACTTAATTAAGGGCGCCTAGCTGGCAGGCGCCCCTAATTAAGGGCGCCTGGATAGCAGGCATCCCGAATTAAGGGCGCTTCCCAGCCAGGCGCCCTTAATTAGGGTTGCTTCCCAGCCAGGCGCACTTAATTAAGGGCGCCTAGCTAGCAGTCGCCCCTAATTAAGGGCGCCTGGATAGCAGGCGTCCCGAATTAAGGGCGCTTGCCAGCCAAACGCCCTTAATTAGGGGCGCTTGCCAGCCAGACGCACTTAATTAGAGGCGCCTACCAGCTAGGCGCCCCTAATTAAGGGCGCCTAGATAGCAGGCGTCCCGAATTAAGGGCGCTTGCCAGCCAAGCGCACTTTATTAACTAAATTGGGGCATGTCCTATTGGAATGTCCCGAATTAAGGGGACGTTTTTCTGCGCAGGTGTTGCTAATTTTATTTTGTGTCGTTTACACAATAAAACGTCCCTATAAGGGGATGTTTTCTTAAAGCGCCTCTATTCCAAGCGTTACTAAACCTTGTTTTTTTTGTAGTGGCTATTCACCAAAGTGTGGGGGGAAGCCATTATTTTGTTTGTCACATTCATAAGCATTGTTTGGAATACCTCGAAGTGTGGAGGAATTTAACAAATGTTATGTTACCCAAACCTAAAATGAGGAAACTTGGTTTTAAAACCTATGATTGTGATTTTATTGGTTTTACATGTAATAGTTCATGCTATAGACTCCTTATTATCAAGAGTGATGTTTTAGATTACAATACTATTATTGAATCTAAAAATGTTATTTTCCTTGAACATGTGTTTCCTTTGAAAAATAAGAAAAAATTATTTCATGAATTTTCTGTTGCTTCTAATAAATTGTTGATGGTGTGTAAGAATTGAAAAGAAGCAAGCGAGCTAGAATGGAAGGAATCTCGGTAATGATTTTATTGCTTATATTGTTGATAATTATTCAATATATTATGATGAAGCAATTAAATCTCTAGTTGATGCATTTTTTGGTTAAAAGCTATAAATAATAAATTGGAATAAATTATGTCTAACCATGTTTGGGAACTCGTTGAGTTACCTCATAAGACTAAACCAATTGGTTATAAATAGGTGTTTAAGAAGAAACTTAAACCGGATGATACAATAGATAAGTACATGGTAGACTTGGTAGCTAAAAGCTACAAGTAAATGCATATGTTGATTATTTGATACTTATTTTCCGATTACTAAAATTGCATGTATTGGAATGTTATTTGCCATTGCTTATATTTATAAACTTGTTGGACATCAAATCGATGTCAAAGTTATTTTTCTAAACAATGAAGAGATTTATATGGAGCTGCCCAAGGGACTAGTAATCCCCGGTATGGATTAAAGCAAGCTCCTAAACAATGGCATGAAAAGTTTGACAAGGTGATATTGTTTAATTTATATTTGATTAATGATGCAAGTAAATGCATAGCAAGTTTTACATTAATGAATGTGTCATTATTTGTTTATATTCATGACTTGCTTATTTTGTGAACTAACATTGATGTTGTGCATGAAGTTAAAAGATTTCTTGCATCTAATTTTGATAGGTAAGACATAGGTAAAGCGAATGTCATGTTGGACATTAAGGTTATTAGAGATAATTATTACATTATTTTATCTCAGATATATTATGCACGAAAGATGCTTAAAAGATATGAGCACTTTGATTATCTGCCTATGTTTACACCATATGATTCAAAAATATATTTGGTTAAGAATCACGGTGATTGTGTTTTGCAAGAAAAATATGCACAAATCATTAATAGCTTGATGTTTTGACAAACTGTATATGCCTTGATATATATTACATATATTGTTAGTAGATTGAGTAGATATACTCATAATCATGGTATTGAGCATCGAGATGCTATCTCTAAATTGTTGAGAAACTTTAAAGGCACAATTAATTTTGGTTTGTCATGTTGTGATTATCCTGTTATATTGAAAGGATATTGTGATGCTAACTGGATTTTTGATTCAGATAAGCAAAGCCTACTAGTGGCTATGTGTTTACTCTGGCTAAAGGAGTTATCTCTTGGAAGTCCTTTAAAAAGAATTGCTTAGCAAGGTTTACTATGGAGTCAGAGTTAATTGCCTTGGAGAAGGCAGGAACTGAAGATGAATGGCTAAGAACCTATTGGTTAATTTATTTTTATAAGCTAACACAGTTCCACCTATGTGTTTATTGTGATTTTCAGGCTGCCAAAGCTCGAGCAAATAATTTATAATAAGAAAGTGCACAATATTGTGAGACAGCTTATTGAGACCGGTATATGTCCATGGACTTTGTGAGGTCATAAAAGAATTCTGCAGATTCTTTGACCAAACCACTAGCAAGAAGGCTAGTGAGAGAAGCATCGAGGGGGATAGGACTGATACCCAAATCATGACACTGTGATTGATACCCAACCTCTGTGATTGGAGATCCCATGAATGAGGTTTAATGGGAAACGAAGTCACAAGTGAAATGAGTTATGGTACTGTCAATTTATGTTTATTAACTATCTTGTTGAAAAGATTAGTTATGAGTCCATCCCTATGGTGTAAGACAGTACAAGATGCAGAGTGATTAAGGATGAGCTTAAAGCTCTTAATGGATCCATAGTCCCTACCTGTTGGGATGGGGTGTTCCCTGCACACACTCTTGATGGATACCACCTATATGAGTGTGGAGGTGCTATCTCCTATGAGACTTGGGTAGGTCTCTAAAGCGCTCATGAAAGCCATTTTATGGTGTAATAACAAAAGATGCAGAGTGAGTAAGGATGAGTTTAAAACTCTTAATGGGTCCATAGTCCCTACTTGTTGGGATGGGATGTTCTCTGCACACATTCTTGATGGACACCACCTATGTGAGTGTGGAGGTGGTGCCGCTTCCTATGAGACTTTGGCAAGTCTCTAGAGCACTCATGAAGCCCAAAGGCGCATGGCCTGTATAAGGCGCCAACCCGCTATAGAACAACCCAATTTTCTTTATTTGATTTGATTTGACTTTTTGTTTATTTGATTTGATTTAATTTTTTTTGTTTTTGGAGAAAGTTATGCGGATGATAAGTTTGTTTAACTTGTGGATTTGGTTAAAAGAGTTTAACTCTACCACGATTCATTAAGTTCCTACTTATTTATCCTGGGTGCGATTAAAACCTTCGGGTACCACACCGATGCGTGCTTTCAATCTCCTTTTATTTTAATGTTTGTAACATGTGGGGGATTGTTGTAATATATGTGTTACAAACTATTGTTTTTATTTTCTTTCTTCTTAAGCCCTTTTATTCTTTGATTAATATCCAACTAGTGGTTTCTTAGAAATTATTATTGTGACCGTTTGGTTATTAAATACCATGTAATTTCTCTATACGTTTTTTCACCATGAGTGGTTAAACCCTTCACTTTTATTGCTTATGACCGTTGGTCATTAACAATTCCATGTGTTTTAATTCTTCAACAATTTTGACCATTTACAAGGTTTTATGGCATTGTTCATTAATAAGCTTTTACGGTTTTTCTTCAATCATTGTTGACCGTTTGGTCATAAAGTCTTTCAAGACTTTGGACAGAAAAAAGTGTGAGCTTGCTTTATATATATTAAGCCAATTTTCTTTGTCTTCGTGATATACAAAAAAAAAGCACTTGAGATATATATTTTTATATCTATAAATGTTACTACTATTTTTTTAATTATGGAGTTGTTGTTCTACAAGAAAAGGTTTGGGTTGTTCTATTACTCTTCGTTATTTGGAAGTGCGTCCTTAACGAAGATAGACGCTATAGTCTAATCCTGGGAGGTTGCGTGTCAAAGGATCCGATCGCACCGAGTTATACACTCCGGGAGGCACGAATCAACCTTTAAGGACAACGCTCTTGCGTGATTCTATAGCATATTGTGAGATCTTTCCATACTCTATTTTCATCTCTTATATTTTATTTATTTTATTGTTAATATTCATATTGTAATTATTTTATATCAATGAGAATTTGTGCACCATCCAAAATTATTTCCAACAATTTCTTTGTGTTTATTTTATCTATATTGCTTCCGCTTATTTCCGCATAATCATTATTTCAACAATATACAAAATGAAAGAAAGTTTTGGAGACATACGAATAGAAAGAAGAAAGGAATAAATATGTGTTATGTGCTCACTTTCTCAAGCATGTAACTGGATAAATTTGAGTAAGTTCTTAGAGGCTTATTCCAAACAAAAGTTTGGGCATAAACTTCTTGATACCTTTATTCATCGACTCCATTCCTTTAAATAATCCAGCTTTTACAATAATTCCCCCAACTCATCTTCACAGGTTGATGAGTGACAGGTAGCTCAAGATAATAATAACACTATCTAATGAAAGATATAACAAGAATGGTTAAATAGCTTAAGCTTTATTGAAATGTTGAGCTGCTGTTGCCTCTTCATAATATTCTTGCCCTTGCACTTACTTTCTTTGGCCATCACTATTAAAAATTAGAAATTTTGGAAGCGTAGCAAAGTTTTTGTTTTTTTTTTTTTTTCGTCCAAGAAATTAGAAGTTTTATCCTTTATAAGCCATCTCTATGATAGCTAGGCCTATTACTCTAGGATAATGAACTTCAATATTGGTGCTAACTTGGTGAGGCTTGCAATAGATATCTAAGATCGCTAGAAAATAGGATGTGGTTAAAAAAAAAAAACAAAAAGAATAAATGAGCACATATAAAAAGAAAAGAAAAGGTGGAAGCAAAAAGAAAAAGATGTAAAAAAGAAGAAAATAATAAAATAAGAGAAGAAAGGAGCATGTACAAAAAGAAATAACAGCTTTGTTTGTTAATGTGTTTTGGGAAGTTTTTTTGTTTTTAACTTGTAAAAGTGTTATGATGTAAAATAAATTAGAAAACTATTTTTGTATTTTTAATAGTGTTTTGTGTTTAAATTCTTTGTTAATGTTTTTATTTTGAGAAAAGAAAACAAAAGACAAAAAATCTAACTAATGAACCCAAAGGTTTGAGGACAAAAGAAAGAGAAAAAAAAAAGTAGGTTCATTATAACCCGTTTCTTTCATACTTTTGGGTGCATATCAAATTTTTGTTTTGCCATCGACAGTAGAAATTTCATCTTTTGTAATCCATCTGAACTTCCAAGAAATAAAGTTGTGGAGAAAATAGAAAAGACAGAGTATCAAAATCAAGGACTATTTATATTGAGAGAGAAAAAAAAAATTGATGAAGAAGAAAAGCAAAGAAGATTTGAAGACCAAGAAAATGACAAATTCAAGAGAATAGAAGAACTTTCACCTAAAGAAAAAAATGTTTAGAGAGCAACTAAGGAAAAAAGAAAGGAATAATCATGTTCATTAATATAAATAATAATATCAATCACGGTTTTGGAAGCATAGCAATATTGTTTTATTTCTTCCACCAAATCATCCTTTGCAAACCATCTTTGTGATTTCTCTTGCCAAAGGAGAAAAAAAGGTTTGTGTGAAAATTTAAGGAGAAAGAAGGCACTACAAGCTTGAAGTTGTATAATGTAAGGTGCTACACTCTCTCTCTCTCTCTCTCCCTCTCTCATTCCTTTCATTGGTTAGGCTCTTTTCTATTGCAATTATGTTTGTAGTGATATTAAAAATGTAATTCAAAGATTTAAAATATTTAAAATGTATTTAAAAGTTGTTAATTTTTATGGTATTTTTATAGTACCTGTTATTTCAAAATTTCCTTTCAGCCATAGATCTACTCAACATGAAACCATGTTTGTAAAGTTGGAAGTTGTTTCTTCCGGAAGGAAACCAATCAAGAGTTATAAGATAGAAAAATAGATTAATCCAGCCAAAATCAAATTTACAAGGATAAGCTAAAAGACAATTTCCTTGTTATAAGATTAATCCACCAAAAAATGACCATGACAATCTCCTTTGGACAGAAATTTTTTCCGAACCAGTCTGGAGGAAATATCCTCAAACCCATTTAAAATATTGTCTATAAACATTTAAAAAAACATATTAAATTTAGTCTAAGTTAGTAAACTGTTATTAATGACTTTAAAAATTTAATGTGTCTTTTAAATGTTTATAGACACATGACACTATTTTAAATGGGCTTAAAGATATTTCCTCCATACTGGTTTGGAGGAAATTTCTGTCCAATCTCCTTTAATAACAACCATATGTATATACCCTTACAAAAGGAAAATAAGATCCTTTTGAAATCACTTAAATAATTGCAGTAGCTTGGATTCGATCTTAAATCACGTATTACTTGGAACTAATCTTTCCTTAGTCAAATTTACGTAAAGGCCATCTTAATTTTTCAGTCTTCAAGGGGATATATATATATATATATAAAGGTTTGTTAATTAATTAAAATATTATATATTAATCTAATTTGACTTCATTCATGAAGACTGAAGACCCAACAAATGCTCTATGTATCATCATCCTATCACAATATATATATATATATATATATATATATATATATATCTGAATGCTAATTAACCACCCTTTGGGTTTTGTGCCTCTGTGACTGTGTATTAATTAGCAGAGAGTAAGATGGCGGCCGGTGAGATTTGGCATCATTTGCAGCTCATAGATAACCTGGAAAGTTATAGAAACTGCTGGCTGTGAGGAAAGTCAGTATTGGGAAGTCGCGGCTACAATTGCGGGGAGTATTGCGATTTTATCATTCATGAATCATGCCCTGAGACAACAAATCGCAAGATATGGATAGAGGCCAGACATGATTTGAGCGAGAACCATCACTTGATATCCATGAAAGAGGTGGCGAAGAATGGAGATGAGAAGAAAGTAGTAGTTTGCTCATTGTACGAGCAACCGGTATCATCTTTGTTAGTGTTAGGTAACAACAACATTACCTTTTACAAATGCTACTTCCCCAACTGCACCTTCCTCCTTCATGAACCATGTGCACAATTACCCATCGAAACAACACACCCTCTCCACTTCTCATACCACAACCTTTATCTCATACCGCCAACAGAGATTCAATATTGTTGCGGTGCTTGCGGTAAAGTTTTCAGTGGACGCTTCTATTACAAATGTAGCACATGTGATTATAGGCTCCATGTTACATGTGCTTCTCGTTGGCGAAATATTAGTGCTGACAAATGTAACCCACACGCATTCATCTCCACTCGAGACCCAATCGAGTTCACTTGCCAAGTGTGTGGTGTAAAATGCAGTGGCATTGCATGTCTATGTAATAGCTGTCTACTTCTAATTCATTCTCACTGTGGTAAATTTCTAGGCACCATCAAAATTAGAGGACATGGTCACTCCCTCACTTGCACATTTTCTCTTAGTCAAGTCAAAAAGCACAAGTGTGAAGTCTGTCAAGAAGAGGTGGATACAAAGTATGCAGCTTACTATTGTGATGATCAGAATTGTGACTACATTGCCCACTTACGGTGTGGATATTGGATTAGGAAGGAGGGTGAGGCCTGTGATTTTGTTGACTATGCTACTCATTTGGTCGAGGGCAATGATCTAACAGAGGATGAAAAAGCTGCCCTTCAGGAGATTGAACATTCGAGTCATGCACAACATAAATTAATACTTAAAAATGAAGAGCTTTTGGATGTCAAGCGTTGTGAGGGGTGCATGCAATTTATAGTGTTGTCCCCATTTTACGGTTGTGTGCAGTGCAAGTTTTTCCTCCATATAAGATGTACTAAACTACCCCAAGAGGTTATGCGACCATTTCATCACCAACACCTGCTCAGCCTACATAATGTAAATTACAATGTGCAATCGTTCAAGTGTTATGCTTGCGAGCGAACTAAAAGTGGCTTCAGCTACAAATGTGTCAAGAATTCGTGTCGCAATAAAATATTTGATGCTCAGTGTATTTTAATTCCAGAAGCCTTTAAACATAAAGGCCACCAGCACTACCTCTTCCTTGGTAAATTTGGTCAATCAAAGTGTAATGCTTGTAGTCAAAGACCTTATGGCACTCAAACATTTGATTGCACTACTTGTGGGTTCCGCTTGTGCATTAAATGTGCTACTCTTCCACTAGTAACTAGGCATAGATATGACACACATCTCCTATATCTCACTTATGCAGCTGAAGATGATTCTGGAGAATATTATTGTCAAATTTGCGAAAAAAAAAAAGGAATGAAAAGCTTTGGTTCTATTACTGTAAAAATTGTGATTTCGCTGCTCATCCTCAATGTATTCTTAGAAGAACTTAGTTGGATTAGTTACATTTGTTTATGTGACAGAGATATGGAGGGAGAACAATTGTATACAATTTAATTTAATATACATGAAGGGAGAATCTTTTTTCTTATGAATGTAAAATATTTTGATATTTTGAATGTAAAAATAATGTAAAATGTAAACCCTAAAATATTTTGATATTTTGAATTCTCAATGTCATGCACGGCTACATGAGAGGGTGAAAAAAAAAAAAAAAAAAAGAAAAGAAAAAAAAGTTATATAGAAATAGGGAAGGACCTAAAAATAAAACTTTGCAAGCCCAATTAATTATAATTTACTCAACTTAAACCTCTCCTTGAGATATTCATAATTGAATGAGGTATTTTGATTTTACGTTCACCTTATCCATCTTTTATCTTTGAGTACTCAATCACATGATCATCCACAATACTTGTATTAAAAATAAAATCTTTTAAGAGTACTAATTTTAGTAACCACTTAACTAAAATTCTTAGGCATGGACTTAAACGATCAATTCTAGTAAATTATCTCAAGGAGATATTTATATTTCCTACGAAGAATATCTCAGTGCAACAACCAAAAATACAAGCTATGGATCTCAATTGGTGATGAGTGCTAAATATTATATATTTTGGCCCCTTAACTTGTATTTGTTAAGTCCTTAACTTTGTTATTTTCTGATATTTTTGTTAGTTTTAGTATCTTAGTGCTTTGCAGATTGTTAAGAGAGAACTGCGGGTTGAAGGGGAAAATTACGAAGAAATTGAAGGTTTTTGGAACTGCGCTCGAGTGCACGTCCATGTCAGCTCTAAGCGCAGCGCTTAAGTGCTACACCGCAGACGCCTTGAAGACCCGAGTGCGCTCAAGCGCACTCACGCTGACATGGAAGCGCTGAAGCCCTAATTTTTTAGTATATAATGCATTCTTTTCTATTATAAACACATTGGGAGGTGCCATTTAGAGCCGTTTTTCGACTTGTTGTCGTTCTTACGCTCTGTCTACGTTTCTCTTCATAAGTTTTTGGTTTTTTTTTTTTATGATTTTAATTCATTTTAATATGAGTTTTGTAATAATAAGAGGCTAAAACCTTCAACTAAGGTTAAAGATGACACCTTGCCATTGATAAAAAATTACGTTCTTGTCGTTTTATGTATACAATTCGATGTCTGATCAAATTGTTGTTCAAATTTAATTCAATTGCTTGATTAATTTCATGTGATTGAATGTTGTGTCTTTTATTCATACAAAGTTTTATATTCGTTGTGTTTCATTCATGGATACATCGAATGATTCGATTGAGAACTTATATCCATTGTGATTCGTCTATCAAACGGATACAGTGGATGATTTGATCTCAATTGGATATTCGTTGTGATTGGTTTAACAGTTGGATTCATCGAATGATTTAATATACATGTCTACAAATTTGAACAATGTATAAAACTTATTGTTTGTCGGTTGTATGTATAAAATGCAAGAATGTGTTGTTTGATTTGGTGAGGTGGATTCGAAAAACCTTAATGTTTTTCCATTAATTGTTTTTAATTATTTTAATTAGTTTATTTTATTTTGCACGACATAATTCAAAATTGCAGAACTAGGTTAAAATAGAGTTAGTTTAAATAGAAATTAATTTTTGCAACACAACTCCCTGTGGTTCGACCTCGCACTTGCACAATCTACACTACACACGACTCATGCGCTTGCGAGTTATTAAATTTGCACACATCGATTGGTAAATCAAAGTGATTATTATTTCATATCTGAGTCTACTATTCCCTCAAGATTAATAGTATTTTCAATTAGTAGATGAAACATATTCAGGTGAAAGCAATTTGTAGTACACATTCTTATGGTGGTTCATTTCAATGCTTTCTGAATGCGTCAACATATATATGAACTAGAAGAATCACTTTCAAAAAAATGCTGAATTTTATCATTGACTATCAACTCAAATTTACAAGTTATAAGCAGCTTGTGATTTAAATCGTTTTACATTAATCATACTCAATGCCGTCGAATCCATCTCATGAATGACAATTTCCCCAACAAAATAAGTCTAAAAAACAGAAGGATTTATATACAAATCAAATCAAATTCAAAATGATTCATAGGGCACCAACCCTAACATTAATCCTAACAACATCATGCATACTCAAGATCATCCCTAGTGGCCACTAAATGTTGTTGAACAAAAAAGAAAAAAAAAATGGATGAGAAAATTAATATATATAATACATTAAGTTGAGATTAAAAATAATTAGAATGAAATACAAGTGCTTACAAGATGAAAATGATAACAATAAAATTCAATGAAATAAGATAACACCACCATAATTTTAATTAAACAAACATTAAATTAATAAATAAATAAATAATGAAAGGCATCCAGCCCCACAAAGGCAAGCCCATTTGCCTTGACAAAGTTAATCAGTTAACAATATTTTTAATGGAGACGCAATTTTGGCGTGTCAAATTTGAAAGAACATTTTCCTAGGAAGCAACAAAAACTATAACAATGTGATAATAAAAGGGGAGGATAAGGATAGCTAGCCTCAACAAGCTTTTATTTAAGTTAGAACACAAATTGAATCTCATTAATTTAAAAACAAAACCTAAAATCCAACTTTATATCGACAACAAAGTAGCAAACAAAAGAGTCATCTAATTTCAGCGTCTTGTTAGATTCTTCAATGTAATATCTCCTCTTCTAGACATATCTATCTCAAAGAGAAACAATTAGTTAATAGCAGAAATGCCAAAAATGAGAAGGTGAAATTGGATTTGAGAAACAAGATGGATATCATCACCTAGGAAGAAAATTAGTACAAGGAAACAACTCACAACTATTTACTCTCAATAGGAACCTAAAGTCCTCCCTGATTAATAGAGATACTAGAAAGCTTCAACTTAATGGCTTCAAACTCTGCCTTTTTTCTCTCTTCATTGGTCAACCACAAAGACAAGTAACGATCTATTAAGTCCTTGTTACAACTTGTGAGGGAGCCCCCTTTAAAAATCTGGGTCCTCCCAATTCTTGTACTCTTTACTAGATTCGAATCTGAAGGCTCCTTGGCATAACTCTCTAAAATGTCCCATATGGCATGACACTAGATTGGTCGAGCTATGTTTAGGAACTCATGAGCAACCAATACTAGAAGGTTCACACTTCCTAGTTGCAACGGCCCGAAAATTAATTAATTAGTAATTAACTCCACGATTCCTCTCTCAGCCTTATCTCTCGCGGGACAAGACTTAGGGATCTCTACTCCTCAAAAAGAGAAGATACTAAGCAACGGAAAGTATTAAAATTCTATAAACATAATCATTATAACTAGAGCATCTACCAAGGAACATCAAATTAGCTGAAATTACGCTATACAAGTCATCTTTACAAGGGATCTATGTTATACCTTAATATGCAAGCATACATCAAAGTTTCTAGGTCTACAGCATAACTCAAAAGTAATAGTTACCATGATTATCCGCCTAAGCTTGCAATAAGTCCTCAAGCATCTTCCGGATCGAATCCTCTACAATAACCGGATGCTTCGCGGTATCCATCTTCTGCTAAACCATCTATAACCGCATAGTTGTACATATGGAGAAAAAAAGGAAAATAATACAAGGGTAAGTCCGACGACTTAGTGAGTATAAATGCACATGACGTACCCGTCATTAAATGGTGAACTCAGTTGTTTATAAAGCACATACAACATTACGAGATGACAGTTTATCAAGAATGCAATATAGCTATAATATATGCTTATAACATAGAAATCATGTTATAGTTCAATAGTATGGTTTACCCGAGATATTACCCCTTCTCAGCAGGGTTGGCGCTGTCCCGAGGGACCTGTAATACAACATTGGTGCCCTGAATATTGTACGCTACCGTCCATCCCATTAGTGGCAGGATGGAGTCCGACCTCAGGTAGTCCACACCACTAATGATGTCCGTCCTACAATGACCAACCATTTGGAAATGGCTGCATTGGTCACGAAACTATTGAATCCAAAGCCCACACACACACATTGACCATAAAGTTAACCTGTATAGTAAGCCCATGGCCGTTATCTCGCATATACCGGTGTACCATATCATACGATGCAATTAATCTTATCAGTATTTTATATGCATAGTTTTACAAAGCTCATCATTATCTTGTTAATCAACATACGTTTTTGCGAAAGGGAGTTCAGAGTCGTTCCAAAATGTATTTAATGAGAGTTGCAAAATATGCATGTTTGATATATATAAAATAGACGTGCAATGCGGGAAAAGTAACAACAAGCATCCATGCGAGTTTGTACTCACCCAGGTCTTAAGGCTCTTCCATAAAATTCCCTTGAGGCTCTATAACCTCGAATACTAAGAAAAAACCTATCATTAGTTCTAAATCCAATTAAAACGAACATAGAACATTAAAACAGAGGTTACCAGACGACTGGCCAAAGTGGTGTTTCCTAGAACGCTTCTGATTGTACGTCTGGGTCTGTGGCCGTACGTCCGCCCAGAAGGCACATACATCTGGTCTTGTGGCCGTACATCCGCCCAGAAGGTTCAAGTAGAACCTCACTTGGTTCAACCATTCTCCTATCCTCCCAAACTAGTTCTAAAGCTACCAAAAGGATTCCTAGGACCTCCTTTCTCAAAACAATACTTCCATGTAAAAGGAAATATGCCCAATAAGAATTAAACACTAACCCATGCTTAAACCTAGATTAAGGACAACAACATAACTAGAAGCTACAAACTACCAACTAAGTTAACTATGAAAAATACTTAAACAACATAACAACTAAGGAACAAGCAAAGCTTAGAAGATTACCTCCTTGATGCCAAACCTCCAAGAAATCTCTCATTCTCCTCCAAGAATTCTCAAAACTCACAAAACACTCATAGAGGAGTCTCCAGAGGGTTTAGGGGCGGAAATGAGAGTGAAAGGGCGAGCGGGTAAGGGGTATTTATAGGTGAAAAACAGCTGAGGCGCTGCAAGGCAATTTTGAAAAGCAGCATACATCCGGTACTATTTATCCAGCGGTCTAAAGGCTGTAACATACGTCTAGTCAGGGATTAACCAAAAGTAGCATACATCCGGTGGTCCCCCTGCGTACGTCCGTGTACTGGTGTCAGCGTTCATGTACTATTTTGCAGGCATTCGTACGGTGGTCCTTCTACGTACGTCTATACTAAAAATAAGAGCGTACGTATAGTGGTCCCCCTGTGTACATCCTTTACTAAAGATAGGAATGGACGTACAATACTGTTGGGCATACATATGATTAGAAAGTCCAAAATTCTTAAAATGCCTTTCCACCTATTCCTAGTGACCCAAAGTCCAAATTATCCCTCTAACTAAGCTACTTAAGCTTAGTTAATTATTTAGGTCACTACACCAGTTCAGACTCACCATGCCGATCTCTTCCATAATAATCTAATCCTCCCAGCTTAAAAAGACCATAACCATCTGCTAGGTCACTGTATGCTGTTGACCAACACAAGTAAACTACCATGTAACTGCCAAATGTAGCATATATACAAAAATGAGATTCCATGACTTTGAAGGACATAAATTCCCTTCAAAATATCAGCATTGTAAATGTTCAACAACATCATATAATCATATTAATAACGTCAACATGGCTCTACAGTGCAGAAAGCATACAAGGAGAATGTCTTGCATATATAAAAGTAAATGACCCACACAACACTATGTGAACGATACCCGCGATGCTGTATGAACAGTACCATCGACTAATGTTATAAACAGTACCTTGTACAATATTTTATGTTTGTGAATCTTATGAAAATTTGGTGATCCCTAGTTTGAAGATCTGAGTTTTCGAGAAATAATGGGGCTGAATTTTTTGGATATGCTGGAAATTGTTGGGAATTTCAAAGGAAAAACATAAATGGGAAAGACAAACCTAGCAGCACACCTCGAAAGGTTACATGAGACAATCCATGAAAAAAAAAAAAAAAAACGATAATGGCTTGGAACCAATTTTCTTTCAACCTTTTACATCCAACCTTAAGTAGAATCAAAACCAATATCTCATCTATGCAATAATATATATAAAAAAATTATAACAAATATGAGTCAAAACATTACAAAGGATAAATTTTAAGTCTAAGTCATCTTCATTTGATGATTTATTACTGAAACTATTTTGTGAGGATTTTGATATGTTCCTAAGTGTTAATATATTGTTGAATATATTGTAGAGCAGAAGAATGAGAGAGAGAGGAGAGAGAGTGGAAGGAAACAATGGACTACATTGTATTGAGTGATATGTTATACGATACGCTTACATAACTCTCTATATATAGAGAGCGAAGAAGTAGTGGGCAAGAAACCCTAGACTAAACCCTAGAACATATAAGGCAACATAATAAACTAGAATAATATAAAATATTCCAACACTAAGAGATACAACTTCTTTACTTATTAAAAAAAAAAAAGAAAAAGGAATATGAAGAAAGATAGGCAGCATCTACGAAAGAAAATCAAAATTACACAGCTTTCGCCAAGCAACTACTAAGAACAACAAGTACACGCACGCACACACATATGTATGTATTTATGTATGTATGTGTATGTATGCATGCATACATATGCCTCCTAACCCAGGAACTCTAGAGAAATTACCTAGGGGAAAATATTGTATTGATTTCAACACCTGGAATTATGTTGATGCCAAATCTTTGAGCAACTTCTAGAGCCTCGGGGATCCCTAAAAAACATTTATTAATTAAATTGCAATACATCTTATGTTGTATTCAAGAATCTAAATATGAGAATAGGAAAGCAAATGAAACCATATCCTCAAAGCCATATCTCTTTGTTGCTTTTTGATCACATTTCTCTTTTCCTCTTGCTATAGAATAAGACTCTTCCCGGTGCTGTGAGTCTCTTGAAGATTCTCCGTCATCACATTCATCCGTGAGTGAACACTGTAAATCAAGTTCCACCTCCACGAATTGTTTCTCTTTCTGCACTGTACTTTCAGAAAGATCATCTAAGTTAACAAACTTAGACCTTTTCGGTTCTTGCTCTGTAACTTCATGTTCTACACTTGACCCATCCTTGTACATAGCACACTCATTAAAAGTCACATTCCGACTTCTAATGATTTTCCGATTTTGATCATCCCAAAATTGATAACTGAAGGCCTCATCTCCATATCCAATGAAGTAACACTTACTAGATTTACCATCTAGTTTACTCTGAGCATCAAACTCAACATGGACATACGAAGCACAACCAAAAACTTTCACATGTGAAAGATTTACCTTTTTTTCGCTCCAAACTTCTCCTGGTAGTCTATGGCTCAGGGGAATGGAAGGCCCCCTATTTATCAGGTATAGCACTGCATCAGCCCAGAAAGTCTTTCGTAACGCAAAATGCAACATCATACTCCTAGCACGCTCATTGAGGGTCATGTTCATGCGCTCAGCCACACCATTCTGCTATGGTGTTCCCGGGATAGTTTTCTCCATTCTAATCCCATTCACTGCACAAAACTATTTAAACACCCTATCTTCGTATTCTCGTCCCTTGTCTGATCTCAAACACTTGAGCTTCAAGCCAGTTTCAGTCTCAACTATGGCCTTCCATTTCTTAAAAGTCTCAAATACATCAAATTTGCTTTTCAAGAAATAAGCCCATACCTTCCTGCTTGAGTCATCAATAAATGTGATGTAATACTGCGAGCCTCCAAGAGATGCCACTGGTGCGGGACCCCACAAATCTAGGTGTACTAGCTCCAGCTTTCCAAGCTTAGGTGCTTTGTCAACTTTCACGAAACTCACCTTCTTCTGCTTCCCTAGGATGCAGCTTTCACACAAATCAGACTCAACTAACTTCAACTCCCGTAGTTTCCCCTTTGACATAAGTACCTTCATCCCTTTCTCGTTCATGTGCCCAAGCCTTATGTGCCATAGTTTTTAGTCAGTACCCGTATCTGCAACAGCAACTGTATCCTTGTTGTTCGTGGTCATATAGAGAGTATCTGTCTTATAATCACGAGCCAAAATTCTGGCTCCCTTGCTCACCTTCCACTTTCCATTGTGTAAATGAATTGAATGCCCTTCCTCATCAAGCTGTCCCACTGAAATTAGATTCTTCTTCAGCTTTGGAACATGCCTGACCTTTTACAGCTTCCATACCGAGTTAATGTGAACTCTAATGCGAACATCGCCTAGACCCACAACATCTAGCGCCATTCCATCAACCAAATACACTTTCCCAGAATCTCCAGCTACATAATTGTCGAAAACTTCTTGGATCAGTGTGGTATGAAAAGAAGCTCATGAGTCCAAGACCCAAGAATCAAGAGGACTCTCAACAGATAGAAGTAGGACATCGTGCACTTCTTCTGTTACCACAACATTTGCAGTGTCGTTGTCAGTCTTCTTCTTTAGCTCTCTACAATTCTTCTTGAAGTGGCTTGTCTTGCCGTAGTTCCAACACTTAGGTTGTTGTTCGAATCTGGATTTACTTCTCTCTTTTCTAGAATTTGATCTGCCTTGACCAGAGTTTCTGTCTTGTCCTCTGCCCCAAGTCTCGAGGTTTAAAGCAACACCAGAACAAGAGGCTTCACCCGCATCTCTTCTACGAACCTCTTCACTAAGAATCAAATCCCTGACGTCTTCATAGCTTAGTTTACTCTTTCCTATAGAGATACTCACAGCCATCCTCACGGCTTCTCAGCTATTTGGCGAAAAAGCCAAGACGATCAATGCGCGAACCTCATCATCAAAATCAATTTCCACCGAGGACAATTGATTTGTGATAGTGTTGAACTCATTGAGATGTTGTGCCACCGAAGCCCCTTCCGCCATCTTTAGGTTGAACAATTTCTTCATCAGGTGCACCTTGTTGTTAGCCGACGGCTTCTCATACATGCTTGACAAAGCTGCCATTAGACCTGCTGTGGTCTTCTCCTTTACAACGTTGTGCGCAACTGATTTTGACAGTGATAACCTGATAACTGCCAGAGCTTTACGATCAAGAGCCCACTCGCTCTCATACATGTAGTCAGGTTGTTCTCCCAAAAGAGGTTGATAAAGGTCCTTCCCATAAAGAATATCTTCAATCTGCACCTTCCAGTACCCAAAATTTGTGCCGTTGAATTTTTCGATTCCTATCTTTCCTTCTTCTATTGCCATCGCTCCCACTCAAACCAAAAACTTTGATACCAGTTGTTAGGAAATTAATCCTATTTCCCAAGACCCGTCAGATGTGAAAAATAAGAAGAATGCAGAATAACAAAGATTAGGCAATCAACACACGACACCAAGATTTAAGTGGTTCGACTTAATAAGCCTACATCCAGTGGCGGAGACGACCTGAAGAAAAATCCACTATCAAAAGATGGAGTACAAAAATAGTAGAGAAAAAAATCACTCAGATCTCAAAGCCCCAATACACCCAAATCTCACTATCACACAAGAGAGATTATTCTCAAAATAGAATACAAAAGACAGATGTACAAACTATTCTTTTGCTGGAACTGATAGTGGCTGATCTTTATTTTCTTCTCTCACTCCGCAACACTTTTTTTTCTTCTAATCACTTGTTTTTGGCTCCTCCAAAAAACACCAAGAAGAAAAACACCTTGTGCAGCACTCCCACTTTGTGCTTGCTGCCTTGCACACTTTTGATATCTCTCTCACGTTTTGTCCCACTCTAATTGAAGCTATTTAGCTTGTGGCACTAACACAAAAGACTAAACATGCCTTTAAATAGTGCTCCTAAGTCGGTCAAGTAAATCCTAGTACAAGTAGATCTCGAAAACCAAATACAAGACAAACTAGGAAAAAAAAAAACCAAATATGAGTCAAACTTAGAGTGAGATCTCCAAAACCCACAAAGAGAAGAAAAAACCAATAGGGCCCGCATATATTGATGACAGGTTGAAAGTCACAACGCTAACATTTTCTAACCCTTATCTATCCCAGTACACTTAGCCATTGGAAATAGATGATTGGACTATTCATAAATAGACTCAAAAATATGAAAATATATGTTAACAATTACTAACGAGACTTTTGGCTTTGATACTATGTATGTTAAAATTACCAATTATCCCATAAGCTTAAGTTTATAGAAAGAAGTAACTTTAACAAAGAGACCGACCATAAGGTTACAACCCAATCGGCTTATATGTTTTTACTTTGGCATCACCATACCACTAGAGGTCTATTTTTGGCTATGGACTTCTCCTTATCTTAAAGAAATCAATTATTATACGCTCCTTCTACCATGTAAGATACTATTACACCTTAACGTTGATTTTTCTTTTTTTTTTTTTTTTTTTTTTAATTTGTTGGAGCAAATACAAACAATAGGGAATCCATCCGACTATATTGATCCTAATACCACTTGACAAATCCTTGAAATGTTATGTAATTTTAAATGTGCTCACTAATTCTAGATGTCCTTTCTTAGCAAGCATAAAGATACAATTAAATGACAAATGGCTTTCACTTAAAGTAGTGCTTCCCCAAAAAGATTGATTTGCTTCCTTTTACCTCATAATAATTAACTTTTGCCAAAGCTTCCTACCCTTAAATAATTTTGTATATAGACTAAAAGTTTGTTTGAGATTGCGTTTGATAAATAGAGTTTTTAAGTTAAAAAACACTTTTTGACAAAAACATCATTTTAAAGCTTTGCCCAAAGTGTTTTTTTAATCATTTTTAGGCTTTTTGAACCCTTAAAAGCGCTTTTAATTTTTTTACTAAATCAGTACTTTTTTTTTTTTTTTTTTCAAATGAATTTTTTGAGTGTTAAAAGTACTTTTAGGCACCTCAAACACAATCTCAAACCGAAATTGCGTTTGAGGTGGGCCGATTGGGAATTGCATTTGAGAGACCTAAAAATACTTTCCAAACAAATTTTTTGTAAAAAAAATAAAAAATAAAAAATTACATTAATATTAACAGATATATACTTGGAAAAAAAGTAAAATTCAGATATTATTCTAAAAATAATATTGAAATGTTAAGTATGATTCTTTTCATTATTTCCACCATATTTCTATTATTCTCTTCTCCCAATTCTTCTAACCCTCATCATCTATCCCATATTCTCAATACTGCCGGCCCACTCTTTCAGAGGTTAGTTTTGTGACGCCATCCTTCTAGTTTTCTTATTCATGGTTTTTCACTCTCTGTGTCCCTCTGTCTCTCAGGTTGTTACTCTGTCATTTCCGGCCATGCAATGGGCATGGAATATTGGAATGGAAGGGAAGGGATATCTTCCCAACCAATGGGTCGAACCCTCCGCCGCACAATCAATGGTACGTACTCTGTTTGTTTAGCCCGCATACCCATTGAAGTTTGAACCCGTCCTTCTCTTTAATTTGGGGCCAAAACCCCACAATTTCGTCTTGCCTTTTCTCTTCTAGTCCCTCATCAATCCTCTCAAAATCTACCTAATTAAGAACCCAAAGACATATCCAATCAAAAAGACATTGCCAATGTGAGAATATTGCCAATGTCATATGGAATGCTATTTTCAGCCGTGTTGGATTAGCCTGAATTATTTGTTCTTATTTGTTCGAAAGGGTTGTGCGGCAGTCCTCATTACTCGAGATACAGCAGTGTGCTTAGTTTTGATGGAAGAAGTAGAGTGTTTTTTTTTTTTCAAATTTCTTTTGACTGGGCAACTGCTCTGCATCTTAATTTCGGATCAACATCCCCTCAAAATTTTTTTACATATGAGATTCTCAAATTTTAAAATTTGAAACCCTCTATTTACATAATTTATATCTAACAGTCCAAATAAATGAAGAGATTTGTGTGTTATTTTAATTTTCATAAAGTGCTCAGATTTTAAAATTTGAGAATCTCATATTTTAGAAAATTTGAGGGGATACAAATCCATTATTTTCTTAGTTTGTTGATTTTCTTAACCATTTTCAATGATATCTTGTTTACTTATTAAAATGTAATTTTTTTTTTTAAAAAAAAAAAATCTTCTGTTAATCCCTTTTTCTATTACTTTTGTGATGCACTTCTAGCATCCAAAAATTCATCCAAAGCAAAACGGGCCTGCTAGTCTGCTAAAAGCCTATTCCAGTTGGCTAGTTAAACTCTAAATAAGCTCATGAAGCAATTTTCCTGAACTTCAAAAATGTGTGATGACTCATAACTTGTGTGCAGTGTACTGCACTTTTAGTGTCATCTAAAGGCTTTGAGAAGGTTTTATCCAAAAGATAAAAGGAAAGGAAGGTAAAGGGTGTAATATTCATGGATCGATTGAAGTAAATAAAGTTGCTGGAATGTTTGATTTTGCACTTGCGAAAAGCTTTCAGCTGCCAAATGTGAAAGATTTAGGAGAAGCTCTGTTTTGGTTGCTTGCCAAGAACAGAGTGGTAAGCATCTGTTAAATAGTCTTTTCTTGTTTCTTTTTTTTTAAGATAAGTAAGCAACCCTTAAATCAAAATTTGTTCGATATAATTAATATGTTATTTACATTTTTCACTTCTCAACGCCTTGTAGGGTGTAATGGGTACATGAAACACCAAATGGTATGCACCAATATTTCATCAAGGTTGGTATTATGTTCTTGTTATGTTTCTGTCTTTGAGGTTCATAAACAAATGCTGAATGATATTTTCCTATTTATAGAAATTTCATTTTTTCGTTTATTAATTTTGATGTTTGTATTGTGATTGAAAACTAAGCAGTGATATAAATTTAATATTTGAATTAAATGCAAGAACAAACAATCAATATCGGAAAGATTTATGATGATTGTAGATCTTGGGCTGCTGTAACACATTGTATCTAAATTTTCTATGGAGTCTTTTATAAAATCATCATGTGCTTAACTCATTTGAGGAATGGTGTTGTTTTATCAGATCAGAATCATATATATATATATATATTGATGACGAGGAACCATTGTGGTAGTCTTGAACATCTAGTTGAAGAATTTTGGTCTTTTATTTTCTGTGACTGTTGTTTCAAAATCAGCAGGGATCTTTATGATTTTCTTATAAATTTGTCAGGTGGTCCCTACTATATACACTGACATTAGAGGCCGTATGATCCAGTCAAATCAGGTAAATTGAAGATGACAAAATCTTATTCTTTTATTTTATTGATTAGATCTACTATATGCCTGAGATGCACTATCAATGGTTTTGTGCAGTATTCCGTGACAGCATTTTTGGAGTTCCGAATCGGGTTACGTTTTTCAGTCTTCCTGGAATTTTCTTCTTTTGTGACATTTCTCCAGTTAAGGTTCGTATATTTGTTCACAGCTAATAGGGTATTTGAAAGTGTGATTTTGGAGTCTGTCATGATTATTGGGGTGGTTTAGGTGTCATTGATGAAAGATTATGTTTCTTTTTCCATTTTCACATGTTTAGTTTTGTTTCCTTTCGAAAGAAAAATTATAAATGCACATTATCATAGCTGCATCTCCACTCATGAGATAGTCAAACACGGATAAGGACCAACAAGGAGAAAGATCTGTGGATTCAAGGAAACTGAGGTAGATTAAGTGTTACGAACTTAAGTTCATGACAGGATAAATTAGGAAGGGAACCTAAACCTTTTAAACACAAGGTTTGAGATTACTACTTTTCATGACTTTATTCATAGCATAACCCCTTTAAATGGAGGATTCATTACATATTACATAAGAGAGTTAGGACTGAGTCAACAACTCTTATTAGAATAATATCATAACCTAATAAGTCTAAGGTTAGCCGACTAATGCTAACATAATATAAACGTAATACATGTAACATAAACCTAATACAACTAGCCTAATATGGAAAGGCCCGTAACATTAAGATATATATAGTGGTGTACTCCAACAAGCCAAACGTGGAAGTAATCATACAGTTGCACTTCTGGATAGATAAAATAAGGGGCTATTATTAAGTTACTGAGATAAACTCGAAAATCAGATGCATCATAATATTCCAGATCATCTTTTATGTACGTTTATATTGCAGGTGACTTTCAAGGAGGAGCATGTTCCTTTTTAACACTTTTTGACCAATATTTCTGCAATAAGTGGAGGTACTGTTCTCTCTCTTTCTCTCTCTCTCTCTCTCCCCCCTCCTTTTTACCTAGACATAAGCATGCATACATTTCATCCAAGTATTTCGTTTAAGAAAAATATGAAGGGTTCTCTCTTCTAGTAGTGGAGATTTATGTTTCTACATACCAGATGCTTTGCCTGGATGCTGGTTTATTATCTCTTTGTTTAGGTATTTTCACAGTTGGGGGAATAATAGATTCATTCATCTATCATGCATAGTCAAAAAGTGATCAAGAAAAAAATGTAGACTGGCAAATATTGCCAATGTTGTTGCCATTCTGCACGTGTTGCTCCAATATTCTGGTTGATTTTCTGCAGGAGAAAATTGTTGGGGTAGGGAAATCATTGAATCATTTTCTTATGAGGATTATTAATTGAAGTTGTAATTATTAAATTCATGTGACTTATTTCTTCGCGGAATGAATTGTGTCAAAATTCTTATTTCATTTTGTCAAATCGCTCACTTTGATTTTCCCCTTCAATTCATTCATTCGTAGATCCACTTGCCAATTAGTTTTTCATGAAGCTTTGGACGGGATTGTGAATCTGATGCATATATATGTCCAGTGAAGAAAACCCAACTTACAATATCTAAATGTTGCTAATTGAAACAATAAGAGGCCTGCTGAGATCAAATTTTGATTGCGCCCAGTTTTTAACGTGCAAAGCCTAATCTATTTATGTTGGCTTCCAATTTCTTCCAAACCCCATCCCATTCCTTCATTTTGTAGATTTGATAAGAAACTTCTTTAACGTCACCATTATGACAGAAGATTACAATGCACTGAACTAAAAAAAGGCTCATTCAATATTATTCAATACAATGGCTCAAAGTTTGGTTTGGAAGTCGGAAGGTGGTTGTCACTAAAGACAAAGTAAGAGAATAAAGGAACATGCATATAAGGAAAAGAAGGTTTGGTGACGAAGGAAAAAAAAAAGAAGGAATAATTATGTGTTACTTGCTCAATTTCTCAAGTGTGTAATAGGATAAATTTGAGAAGGTTGTTAGACGGAATCAGGACATCTTTCAAAAAATAGTTTGGGAATAAACTTCTTGGTACCTTTACTCCATGTCTTCAAAAATAAAATAAAAAAATAAAAAATCTTTTACAATAATTCCCCAACTCATCTTCATACGTTGGTGAATGATGCGTAATTAAAGATAATGATAACACCAACTTATGAAAGATAAATGAATGACAATGAAAAGAGAAAACAAGAATGACTAAATACCAAATGCTTTTTTTCACTGTTGAGCTGTTATTGCCTCCTCATAATATTTTTACCCTTGCACTTATTTCCTTTGGCCATTTGTAACGTTATGTTTGCTATAACTCACTTTTGTCATATATTCTTTTGGAGCGTTGCAAAGGATTCTTTTTTTTTTTTTTCACGAAAAGTTGAAATTTTATCCAAAACCATCTCTATGATAATTAGGCCTAGTAGTCAAAGATGATAAACTTTAATATTGATGGTAACTTGGTGAGGCTTCCCATGGATGTCTAAGTTCGCAAGGAAAGGTGGGGAGATTAATAAAGAGATAAAGCAAGAGAATAAATAAGCTTGCAAAAAGAATTTCTAAAAAAGTAGGAAGAAGAAAGGAAAAGAAGATGAAGAGAAGAAGAAAAGAACAAGGCAAGAGAATAAAGAAGCACGTACAAAATGAAATTATGGCACTGTTTGTTAATGTGTATTTGGAGGGTGGTTTTTTATTTTTGGTTTAAAAAAGTATTCTGATGCCACATTAAGGTGAAAACCTTTTTTGTGTTTTTAAGAGTGTTTTATATTTAGGTTGTTTCTTAACATTTTTGTTTTTAGAAGAGAAAATAAAAATTTTAACAAACAAAGTCAAAGGTTTAGAGACAAAAGGAAAAAAAGAGAGAAAAAAATAGGTTCATTGTAACCCGTTTCTTTCATCGTTTTGGGGGCATATCAAATTTTTGTTTTGTCTACCAAAGTAGAAATTTCATCATTTGTAAACCGTCTTACTAATAGTTAGGCCGAATACTCATGGGTGATGAACTTCAATATTGGATTTTAACTTTGTGAGTCCTATAATAAATATATGAACTTGCAAGAAATGCAGTTTTGGGGAAAAAAAACAAAAGAATAAAGGCCTAAGTACACAAAACAAGAAAAAAATAATGATGAAGAAGAAAAGAAAAAAAGATTTGGAAATGAAGAAAGGAACAAAGAAAGAAAATAGATAACATGTACACAAAGAAAAGAAAGTTTAGAGAAAAAGGAAGAAAGAAAGGAATAATTATGTTCATTATTAATCACAGTTTTGGAAGATTAGGAATAATCATATTTTTCTACCGAATCATCCTTTGTAAACCATCTTTGTGATAGTTAGAAGGCACAATAGATATGTATTTTCTTTTACCAGAGGAGAAAAAAGGACACGACAAGCTTGAAATTATATAACAGATGCTATTATAAAAAAACCAATCATGGGCTACAAGATAGATAAATCATGCACATGAGCCAACTTATGTGCAATAGAATTTCAAGGATAAGTTAAAAGTCAATTTCCTTGCATTATTTAAAATTAAAGGTTTCAACTTTGAATATATAACCCTTCTCAATTTTTTGGTCTTCAAGAGGATAAAGGTTTGTTAATTAAGCCACACATTGAGACCCACCTGAAAAGCGTGGGTCAAATGAGTATAGAATATGCTTTAACATTATCAAGAAAACCCAACTTACAATAAGAGGCTGGCTGAGATCAAATTTTGGCAGGATGTTTCCCAAAAAAATCTTTTTTTTTTTTTTTATTTTTTTTTTATTTGTGCATGAAATTAGAAGTTTTATCCTTTATAAACCTTCTCAATGATAGTTAGGCCTAGTACTCAAGGATAATGAACTTCAATATTGGTGCTAACTTGGTGAGGCATGCAATAGATATCTAAGATCGCTAGAAAAAAGGATGTGGATATTAAAAAAAAAAAAAAAAATCAAGGAGCACGTATAAAAAGAAAAGAAAAGGAGGAAGCAAAAAAACCAAGGATGTAAAGGCAAAGAAAATGATAAAACAAGAGAATAAATGAGCATGTACAAAAAGAAATAACAGCTTTGTTTCTTAATGTGTTTTGGGGAGTTTTTTGTTTTTAACTTATAAAAGTGTTCTGACATAACATAAATTAGAATACTATCTTTGTATTTTTAATGGTGCTTTGTGTTAAAATTGTTTGTTAATGTTTTTATTTTGAGAAAAGAAAATGAAAGACAAACCCGTTTCTTCCATACTTTTACGGTCATAGCATTTTTTTTTTTTTTTTTTTGGTCCAAGACAATAGAATATTCATCTTTTGTAAACTATCTAAACTTGCAAGAAACAAAGTTGTGAAAAAAAAAAAAAAATGAAGATAGAGTAAGAGAACAAAGTACCATGTGCCTATAGAGAAAACAAAAAAAAAAAAAAAAAAATTGATGAAGAAGAAAAGAAAGGAAGATTTGGAGATGAAGAAATGGACAAATTCAAGAGAATAGAGAAACTTGCACCTGAAGAAAAGAATGTTTGGAGAGTAAAGAAAAAAAGAAAGGAATAATTATGTTCATTATAAATCATGTCAATCATAGTTTTGGAAGCACAGTAATATTGTTTTATTTCTTCTACCAAATCATCCTTTGTAAATCATCTTTGTGATTTGTATGTTCTCTTACGTACCAGAGGAGAAAAAAAAAAAGATTTGTTTGATAATTTAAGGAGAAATAAGGCACAACAAGCTTGAAGTTGTATAACAGGTACTACACACTCTCTCTCCCTCTCTCATTTCTTTCCTCTGTTAGCCTCTTTTCTATTGCCAATTTGCTATTGATATTTAACATCTATCTATTATTGTTCCATTTGATCGTACGTGTACGTGATTAAGCATTGATAATAAGAAGTCCAAAACATGCTTTTCGATCTCACAATTCTTTATCCTTGAAATCTTAAAGGAATTAATTAATTCTAATTGACAAGATAACAAAAATGACTTATTATTATTCATCCTGGACAATGTTTATGAAAAATACCTTAAAAAAAAAAACGAGTTAATCACTTAATCCTCACAAAAATAATATTAATAATATATATAAAAAAACCCTAATTACCTTCATATCTAAAGACGAATTAAAGAGCATCATAAAAATGCCTTTGTTATATATATATATATATGCACTTCTCGATGTCTCCATTATATTTAATTAACAATTTTATGATTTATCAAAAAAATTCCAAAAATCACCAATATATATAATCTGTTTGAACTTTAGAATATTAATAATATAAAAAACCTAATTACCTCTATATCCTCGATCCGCATCTGTTTGAACTTTGAATGGTAAAGTCGAATTAAAGAGCATCATAAAAATGCCTTTGTTATATATATATATATATATATATATATATATATATATGCACTTCTCTCGATGTCTCCATTATATTTAAGGGTTAAATACTCCAAAACTCCCTGGGGTTTCCCAACTTTATTTTTTTTCTCCTGGGGTTTCATTTTTATCACAGGAGGTCCATGTGGTTTTGATAAGTGACCAAATTAGTCCATCCGTTAGTTGACCGTTAGGACACGTGGACCAATCAGACGTCGACACGTGGCATATATTTAATTTTTTTTTAAAATAAAAAAAAAATGTATTTTTTTTTTTAATTTTAAAAACATATTAAAAAAAAAAAAAAAAAAAGAAGGGAAAAACTGGGGGTGGCCGAGTCACCCCCTTGGCAATTTGGGGGTGGCCGAGGCCATGGGGGTGGCCAGGCCACCCCCATCTGGCCGGATGGGGGTGGCCGAGCCACCCCCTGGGCACCAGGGGGTGGCCGAAACCACCCCCAGTACCCACTGGGGGTGGCTCGGCCACCCCCATGGAGCCTTGGGGGTGGCCGAAACCACAGGGACCTCCTGTGATAAAAATGAAACTTCAGGGGGGGAAAAATAAAGTTAGGAAACCCCAGGGGGGTATGGAGTATTTAACCCTATATTTAATTAACAAATTTATGATTTATGAAAAAGATTCCAAAAATCGGCAATATATATAATCTCCTTTAATTTGACACCATACAAAATTAAGGAGATCCTTTTGAAATCGATCACTTCAATATATAATTGTGGTAGCTTGGATTCTTAATTAAATCACTTTGTGGGCGGGGGGCGAGGTATTAGTATTACTTTGAACTAATCTTTCCCTACCCAAATTTACGTAAATGCCATCTAATTAATTTTTTGGTCTTCAAGAGGATATATAAAGGTTTGATAATTAAAATTAATTTAAGTGCAAATTCTGATCTTTGAAAATCTTATATTTTAATTTGACTTCATTCATTCATGATCAGACCCAATTACAAATTAGGGGAAAATGTAGTTTACCCCCCTGAAGTTTCAGAGGTTTTTCAATTTTAACCCCAAAGTTCAAAAATTGGCAATCTACCCCCCTGAAGTTTCAAAAATTGGCAATTTAAACCTTCTGTTTAATTTTTCCGTTAAATTGGACGGAATTTTTTTAAAAAAAGCCTGAGGGTGATGATGTAATTTCACATATTTCCGTCCATTTAGACGGAAAAATTAAACGGAAGGTTTAAATTGGCAATTTTTGAAACTTCAGGAGGGTATATTGTCAATTTTTGAACTTTGGGGTTAAAATTGAAAAACCCCTGAAACTTCAGAGGGGTAAACTGCATTTTTCCCTACAAATTATATATTAATTAGCAGATTAATTTTAAAATGTTTACAAACCCTGCTCTACCTATCATCATCCTATATATCACAATATATATATATCTGAATGTTAACCCCACCCTTTGGGTTTTGTGCCTCTGTGACTGTGAATTAATTATAGCAGAGAGCAAGATGGGGGTTGTCCGATGGCATCACTTGCAGCTCATAGATAACCTGGAAAGTCATAGAAATTGCTCGTTGTGTGGAAAGTCAGTATTGGGAAGTCGCGGCTACAAATGCGGGGAATGCACCTATTTTTTGATTCATGAATCATGCCCCGAGACAACAGATCGCAATAGAGAGATAGGGGCCACACATTATTTGATAGATGTACATCACTTGATATCCATGAAAGAGGTGGAGAAGAATGGAGATGAGAAGAAAGTAGTAGTTTGCTCATTGTGCGAGGAACCAGTATCGTCTTTGTTAATGTTAGGTAACAAAGACAACATTAATAATAATGGGCCTACCTTTTATTACAGATGCTGCTTCCCCAACTGCACATTCCTCATTCATCAACCCTGTGCACAATTACACAACATAACACCAAAACACCCTCTGCACATCTCACACCGCTACCTTTTTCTCAGAGCGCCAAGAGGGACTCAATATCATTGCGGTGCTTGCCTTAAAGTTTTCAGTAAACGCTTCTATTACCAATGTATCGACTGCGATTATACGCTTGACATCAAATGTGCTTCTCGTTGGAGAACTAGTGTTGACAAATGTAACCAGCATGCATTGTTCCCCAACCGGAATATGATCCAGTTCACTTGCGAAGTGTGTGGTGGGGAAAGCAGTGAAATTGCCTATCAATGTAGCAATTGTCGACTTCTTATTCACTCTAAATGTGCCCAATTTCTAGGTACCATCAAAATTAGAGGACATGATCACTCCCTTACTTGCACCTTCTCTCTTAGTCAAGTCAAAAGGCATAAGTGCGAAGTCTGTTACGAAAATATAGATACAAAGTATGCGGTTTATTGTTGTGATGAACAGAAGTGTGACTACATTGCCCACTTACGATGTGCATATTGGTTTAGAAAGGAGAGTGAGACCAGTGATTCCGTTGACTATGCTACTCATTTGGTCGAGGGCAATGATCTAAAAGAGGATGACAAAGCTACCCCTCAAGAGATCGAACATTCGAGTCATCCACAACATAAATTAATTATTAAAATGAAGAGCTCCTAGATGTCAAGAGCTGTGTGGGGTGTATGCAATTTATAGTGTTGCCCCCCATTTTACGGCTGTGTGCAGTGCAACTACTCTCCATATAAGATGTACTAAACTACCCCAAAAGGTTATGAGAACATTACATCATGATCATCCGCTCACCCTACGTAATGTAGATTCCAAAGTGCAATCGTTCAAGTGTTAGGCTTGCAAACGGACTCGAAGTGGCTTCATCTACAGATGTGTTGTGTGTTCATCTTATAGTGGAATATTTGATGCTCAATGTATTTTAATTCCAAAAGTCTTTAAACATAGAGGCCACCAGCACCACCTCTACCTTGGTAAAAAATTTCAACCAGAGTGCAATGCTTGTGGTCAAAGACCTGGTCATGCTCAAACATTTGATTGCACTACTTGTGGGTTCCGCTTATGCATTAAATGTGCTACTATTCCACTAGTAACTAGGCATAGATATGACACACATCTCCTATATCTCACTTATGCCGCCGAAGACAACTCTAAAGAATATTATTGTCAAATTTGCGAAGAAGAAAGAGTTGAAAAGCTTTGGTTCTATTACTGTAAAAATTGTGACTTCGCTGCACATCCTCAATGTATACTTGGAAGAACTTGTTTCAATTAGGCTCCGTTTACTTCGACGTAAAATGGTTTTCGTCGGAAAATATTTTCAGGGAAGTCATTTTTCCTGAAAATATTTTCCACCGAAAACATTTTACGGTGTTTACCTCGCGCACGGAAAATCAATTTTTAAAAAAAATATTTTAAAAAACAATTTTTAATTTTTTTAATTTTTGAAAATATTTTTAAAAAACTATTAATATAAAAAAAACTATTAATTTTTATATTAGCTATTCAACTGTACTGAAAATCAATTTTTTAATTTTTTTTTTAAATATTTTATACTAACCTATAAAATATAATTTTTATTCAAAATATAAAAATATTAATATAAAATAATTTATGTTTGATTGTTAAAATTCGACAAAAACAATCAACCTATTTGAGAATATTTTTGGATTTTTTATTTTTTCAGAAAAAAAAAAAAAAAGAAAAAAAAGAAAAAGTATTTTGAAAGTACTGTATCTAAAAATGTCCATACATCAATATTACGAATATTCCACATCTAGGAAGATTGATATATATGAAAGTGTACGTTACTTTCATCTTGCTTGAAAAAACAAAAAAAGAAAAAGAAAAAGAAAAAGAAAAAACCATGAATTCTAAAATTCAACCACAAATATTACAATATTTTGGCCAAAGAACTACCATCCAAATTCATTAGTATCTTACTACATATCAATAATACACAAATTCTAATTTCCATGGTTTTTGAAGAAGTTGTCCAACCAAAACTTTCTAAGTTTAGCATTCTTTACCTAAAATCCTCTTGCAAGCTTCTCATCTCCATTCAAATGGTCGAACGCAGTTGCAAGCATAAACTCATCGTACCCTTCCACCTTCATCACTTCCTGATACAGATGATCTGCGTCGACTCCCTTATTAAGAGCTTGAAGCGTTAATGCAACCTCTCCCAACTTTTCAGATATCAAATTATATCCATCTTCACTATCATCACGACTTCTTTTCCTATGTGACCTTTTGGTTGAACCTGAATCGGAGGAAGCCACATATTTTCCTTTTGATGACACATCATCAAAATCCAAATCCAAATCCGAATCAAGAATGTTATCATGCTGCACTACATATTTTCCTGAAGGTAAGTATTACCAAGATAATACTTACCTTCAGGAATTTTGAATCCCCCTGGCCTAGTGAGTGCATCGTTTAAAACACGAGAATCATGTGCACTTCCTTCCCAACCAGCTAACACATATGTGAATTTTACATCAAAAGTAATGCCAGCTAACACATTATGCCCAATAATGTGTAAAAATATCAACACCTGTTCCTTAATAGACATGTGAATGGTCTCACGTATAAGGTTGTTCTCAGCAAGAATTTTACATAATTCAAAGAAAGATACAGGACTCATTCTTATTTGGTCAATACAATCTTGTCTGCTTCCATAAAGAATACTATCCATATAAATCCCTCTTTCATACTCTCGATTAACATGAGGTTCCCTTCGTAATACTCTCCTAGATCTAATATCTTTTAAGATTACAAGCCCAACAGCAAGAACAGATGCAACTGTGGTCGTAACTGTCGAAAGAATTGTTTCATCCATCTACAAACAACATAAAAATAAGCAATAAGCAATAAATCATATATGCATTGTTTCCAATTCATCCTCAAAACTTGTAAGGATTCCAATAAATCAATAAATCATATTAATAAGTGATAAGCAATAAATCATATTAATATTTTAATATTTTTCATCAACACTATTTAACTAAAACAGAGCAAACTGCTCTTTCCATATGTTGTAGAAAAACTCCCACTTCAACCCTAAATAATAGAGAGGCTTCATTATATGAAGTGGTTGTGAGGGAGAGTATTCTAATAGAAAGAATACAAGCTTAAAAACATTGTCATTTCTTAATGGGTGATAAACAAAAAAATGTAGTGGGAAAAGAGATAGAAGTTAGGTGGTTGAACTTCATTTATATCAACTGGTTACAAGTGCGATTATTGTAATGCAAAACGACGAGAGAGAGAGAGAGAGAGAATTCCTATGATTCTAATTGAATAAACCAACAACTAGCAGGAATGGTGGCCAGAGTTGGACAGGAATTAAAATGCATGCACCAATAATTAAGTGGCCATGTTGTTCTATATATATATCGATAATATATTGGTTGGGTTTTGTTTTGTATGCATTTATGTATATATAGGATAGGAAAAGAAAAAGAGATTTAAATTAGTCATTGAAATTTTAAAAGCTGTAATCAAGCTGCAGGTGTGTTTTATTGAGATTGCACATATCCTTGTCGGCTATCCAAAATTGAATTGGTTGCAATGGTCCGTCTGTCTTGTAATTGGGATGTTATCATGTGCTAACGATTGGGGTACAAAGTGGGCTGCAGGTTGCATCAGGGGTTGGTTTACTGGGCCATTTTGCCCAAATATGGGGGGAACCACTAGCATGACACCCTCCGCTCCCTCAGACTCTGCAACTCTTGAGCTGCTACTAATGAAAACTACTTGACACCACTAAGAGGGGTTTATCCCAGCAACTACGTACACAAGGACAAGGTGTACTCTTCCTTAAAACAAGCCTAGGACTACAGACCCCCAAAGTTCCCTTTATGCTTGTCCTTTCAGACTCACACTAGCTAGCTAGCTATTGTTCTTGGTAGAGATCAATCAATCATTTGTTCTTCCTAAATCCTAAGAAACAACTTGAGCAGATGCCTAAAGCTTTCCTTTTGGAAGGGCAATGACCTAAGCTCAGGTGGGGGGCTAGGTTACGTGAGAGCAGGGTTGTCTTTCCCATAGATGGAGGAGGGCAAGCCATGAATCAAAAGAGTATATATGCAGCTACCATTTGAATCAAGTTAATGAGACAGCTTTTAAGGTGCCGTAGGATTGTAGGAAACACTAACATGTTTCTCAATCTCCTAAAAATAGAATTGTTGGACACTAAATTCGGAAAGGAGGTCATAAAGAGTAGTATCACGACACTACCAACTCACCATGAAAGCATTAACCAACAGATCTGGAACGATCGATGCTAGCAAGAATTCAAAATACAAATGATACAGCTGATTAAATGATACACTTCTCAGAAAGAACAAAAAACATAGTGAAATGAAATAAAAAGACAGACCATATATGAAATATATAGAGGTAGGATTTATTCAGAAACCAACAACCTCCAACAATATAGGAATATTAGGAAGAACATGCAGCATCATTCACCAGTATGCCTTGAGGGGAAAGAGAACAGAGGATCTAAAAATTTCCTGTACACGAGAATCAAACAAAGAGCCAAGAGCCACAGAAAATCAAAAGGAAATAAAAACCCATTTGGTTGAGGTTCATCTCAAACTCAGAACTTCCAAGAATCAACAATCAAAAACAACCCATAACAACAAAGATCATAGAAGTTCTCATTTTCCAAAATCCACACCCTAGACCCAAAACCTAAATCGCAAATCTGATACGTTAATAGGGAAAGAAACCAAAATCAAAATCGCTCCATGATTTCCAGTTGTCCAACAGAGATAGAAACCAAAATCAAACGAAAATTACCAAGAGAAATTCGTAGATTTGAATCACTCCATACATATGGTTCAACAAAGGAAGAAAAAGATGAGAGTCCCTGCGTCGGGCCTGAAGAGTGAAGCTCGGCCGAGGGAGAGATGAGCTGTGCAGGTGAAGGAGAATCAGCAGCTGTGCGTGAAGGAGAAGGTGAAGGTGAACGTGAAGGAGAGTGCGCGAAGGTGAGGAGTCGGGGGGAGGGGGGGGTGTTTGGGCTTTTTTTGTAATCAGGAGAGTGTCGGGTTTTTTTTGGATGGGGCTGGGAAAATGGTTTACGAATTTAAAAAGTGTAAACCATTTTCCCTATAAATGTAAAGGTTTTTTGGTCAAACCGAAAATGATTTCGGTTTGACCACCATTTTACGTCGTAGTAAACACCGTAAAATGCGGAAAATATTTTCTCGAAATCATTTTACGTCGAAGTAAACGGAGCCTTAGTTACATTTGTTTATGTGACAGAACATGGAGGAAGAACCTTACTGTATATAATTTAATTCAATATACAATCATTATGACTAAAACTCATGCTAATAAAGGTATTTTACTCATTGTCTTCAAGCATCAAAGCACAGTGTAAAGGACAACGTAGACTTACCCTTTCCATTAGCAAAGATCAAAACTTTAAAGCTCAAAAAATATTTTGATCTTATTTCCCATTCTCTATGTCATGAACGGCTACAAGAGAGAGTGGAGTCTCTTTATTTTATCTTCTTCTCGTTTAGAATGAGAGCCGCTTGCATGCCCCCCTAAAGAGCCGTTAAGTCTAAATCTCATCCGGCAGGAGGATGCGCAAAAATGTAAATAAATAATTTGTCTTACAAAAGCATGACCAACCACCCCTTTAGTGGGGATTATACGGAGATAGAGAAGTAAAGTAAAAGAGAAATAAAAGTTGGCTCCAATAAGTCTTGAGTTTCAAGTTATCTCATAACCCCATTGCAAAGTCCTATTAATTATCATTTACTCAACTGTAAATTAAAAATTGTACTATAGGTTTTATTTAATAACAAAAGATCTCTCTATCGTACTAATGTCTACAAATAAATCTCTACATATGATATTCAAAATTGAATAAGGTATTTTAATTTTATAGTCACCTTATCCAATCTAAATCTTCTATCTTTGAGTACTCAATCACATGATCATCCACAATACTTTTATTAAAGAATAAACTCTTTTGAGAGTACTAATTTTAATAACCACTTTACTAAAATTATTAGGCATGGACTTAGACTAGCAATTCTATTAAATTATCTCAAGGAGATACTTATATTTCCTATGACTCAATGTATAAGTATTTAGGGGACAGTAATTTGTACAACACATTATTAACAATTAAAAATACTCAATGCATTCCCAATACATCAACATATGAACTAGAAGCCTCATTTTCAATAATCAAGACAAACAATTCTATCATATAGTATTGATATATTATTATGTTATAGTCTTCATGATAAAAATGGTCAATTTTATCATTGACAGTCAACTCAAATTTACAAGTTATAAGGAGCTTGTGATTTAAATCTTTTTAGATTAATCACACTCAATGCTCATGAATTCATTGCATGAATCACAATTTCCCCAACAAAATAAATCTAAAAAACAAAAATTAAACTAAAAAAAATAAATAAATAAAGGCATGCATCTGCCTCCATAGAGGGAGACCCATTTGCCTTGTCAAAGTAAAATCAGTAAACATCATTTTTAAGGGGAAACACAGTTTTGAGTTGGCAATTTTGAAAGAAGAACTTAAGCGGTTTGAAAATAAAAGGGGAGGGTAAGGACAGCTAACCTAAACAAGCTTTTATTTAAGTTAGAACTCAAATTGAATCTCATTAATTAAAAAAAAAAAAAAAAAGTCCAACATTAATATCGAGAACAAAGTAGCAAACAAGACAATCATCTATTCTCTGAATCTACCTTTCTAGGCATATCTATCTTCAAGAAAAACAATTAGTTAAATATGACAGCATAAATGCCAAAAATGAGATGGTGAAAATGAATTTGATAAAGAAGATGAATATTCAATTCGCAACAATTCACTTTCAATAGGAACCTGAATTCCTCCCTGATTAATAGAGATAGCTTCAAACTCTGCATTTTGACTCTCTTCATTGGTCAACCACAAAGACACGCAACAATCAATTAAGTCCTTGCCGCAACTCACTGGAGAGCCCCTGTTAAAAATTGGGGCCCTCCCAAATCTTGTAATCTTTGCTAGATTCAAATCAGAAAGCTCGTCGGCATAACTCTCTAAAATGTTTCGGATGGCACGACACCAGATCGGTTGAGCTACCTTAAGGAAGTCATGAGCAGCCAATACAGGAAGGTTCACACTTCCCAATTCAGATTCACCATGCCCACCTCTTCCATGATAATCTGATCCTCCCAGCTTTAAAAGACCATAACCATCTGCTAGGTCACTGTATGCTGTTGACCAACACAAGTAAACTACCATGTAAGTACCAAATGTTTTAATATAAGCAAAAGATGAGGTTCCATATATAGGTTTGAAGGAAATAAATTCCCATCACAATAGCAGCACTGCAAATGTTCTACTACAGCGTATAATCATTAATATGGTCAACAAGGCTCCCAGATTTGTCTCGCATATCAAAAAGTAACTGACCCACACAAAGCTGTGTGAACAGTACCTGTTACACTATATGACCAGTGCACATTAACAGTACCTCTTGAACAGTGTTATAAAGAGTACACAGTACAATATTTTCTATTTGTGAATGTTATGAGAATTTGGTGGTCTAGGATTTGAAGATTCAAGTTTTCAAAAAAGAATTCTAAATTTTGTGTTCGTTGGAAAATTGTTGGGAATTTCAATGGGAAAACCTAAATGAGAACGACAAACCTAAGGTTCACACCTCAAATGGTTACATCACACAATCCATAAAGCAACAATGGCTGAGAACCACTTTTCTTTTAACCCTTTACATCCATCGTTATGTAGAAACAAAACCGACATCTCATCCATGCACTAAAATATAAAAACATTATAACAAATATGAGTTGAAACATTATAAAGGATGAAGTTTAACTACAACTCAACTTCATCTGCTGATTTATCCCTGGAATTGTTTTGTAAGGATTTTGATATGTTCCTAAGATAGCATCTTTGTTTGACATCCATTACATGTCTGAAGATCGATGGAGAAGTAAATGTTTTACGTTCTATGGCAATTGATTGGACAGTCACCGAAAACAAAATTCCACAAACAACAATAAAAAAGAAAAAGACGTAGCAAAGTAAATAGTATACCTGCTAGTTTTCATCACTTGTGTAAACCTCCATACCATGAAGGCCAGCCTCTTTCAGCCTCCTGATAATGGCAACATGATTTTTCAGTGCCCCTGGATAAGCTAGCACAGCTACACCCCCAGTATTAGATATCAATTGTATAGCGTCTTCTGCAAGAGGCTCACTTCCCCTGAAACCATATATATCATAAATTCTAAGCCAACAATATGCATCATGAGCAACAAGGAAAGGTTTAACTAATCAACAGAGCATCAGAGACATACAAACTAGAACAGGATAAATCCTCACAACTCAGACTCTTCTTGCAACTTCTTGCAATTTTGAATCACAAACAAGGTTTTATAAAACAGCTCTCTCTGATGTCAGAGAAAATCAAAATTAAACAACTTTCTTCAAGCAACTACTAAGAACAAAAGGTACACACACGTGTATGTATTTATGTACGTATGTATGTGTATGGATGCATGCATACGCCTCCTAATGCTAGAAATTTAGAAAAAATGACCTAATATTGTACTGATTTC
Organism: Corylus avellana; assembly: GCF_965113065.1. Taxonomy (NCBI): domain Eukaryota; kingdom Viridiplantae; phylum Streptophyta; class Magnoliopsida; order Fagales; family Betulaceae; genus Corylus; species Corylus avellana. The sequence goes on along the minus strand of NC_142493.1, from coordinate 11,248,481 downwards.
AACATTTGGAATTATCTTGATGCGAAATCTTCTAGCAGCTTCTAGAGCCTCAGGGATGCCTGACATTGTGTCATGATCTTTCAAAGCAAGAACTTTCACCTGTTATGAGAACATTTATTAAACAACTTGCAATACATCTTATGTTGTATTCAAGAATTAAAATATGAGAATTGTATAGCAAATGAACTTTTAAGATCAAGAATAACGTACAAAGTTTTGCAAGTAGTTTGGACTTCAATTCCACAAGGGTCCCACACAATTAACAGATAGCATTGTGGAAATTAATACCTCTCTTTCGACCAAATGTCCATCATTAATGTGTCATAGCCCAATTTAATTCAAGTTTCTAAATTATTTTTAGAATGATATGAAACTAAAGTTCCATTATTTTTTCTTTGTTCCAAGACTGTTAGTAGCTAAGAAGTTAAATTCCATTCAAAATAATTGAAAATAGTCATTTTATCCAAATGACAACCGCTACCACAATAAGGATGGCTAAATACTCCCCCCCCCAAAATAAAAAGCAATAAATTTCCTTATTGCCTTAAATCATTTGGTTTGGAAGAATAACTTATGAAAAAGGAGGAAGAATAGATTTCCTCCTTTTTCATCCTTATATCTTATCTAAAATACTACTCTTTGTTACCTCTAGATTTATTATATCCTTATTTGAGACAGATGGTGGTAAGAGCCACAAGGACAAAAGAGTCTTTACCTTCTCAAAGAATTCTGTGTCCAGGACCAAAGCCTCTTACCCAGAGCTTATAGTTTGAGTTTGTCCTGCTTCCATGTCATTAACCAACTGCACTTCTCGGAATCTTAATGAAACCACTTATGCTCGTTCTACCGCATAACACACTATGCCATACACTTCAATAGCACCTTGAAATGTTATCTGATTCTAAATGTGCCCCAATAATTCTAGAGCTCACTTTTTAGGCAATACCGGAGCCCATAAAGTAGCCAGCATGAAGATCCAATTGAATGACAATTGACTTCCCTTAGCGGAGTGATTCTCCGAAAGGATTGATTTACTTCCTTTAGTCTCATACTCGGTTAAAAAAATAAATTAACTAAAGTTAGAGTTGTCACATCCTTTTTAATAAAACAAAGTTCAGTAGTCATCTTGGAATGCCATATGAGCACCATGGCTTTTTCTTTTCCTTTGGAAATCCCTTTATAGTCCTCTTAAAGCTAATCTCTTCCTTACTAACATCAGCGAGCTTGGTGTTATCTTGTATGTGATTGTTCTCGCCTTATTTAACCGTAATTGTGATCGCCTGTTTTTTGCACAACAAGTGGTATCAGAGCTCAGGTTCAAGAAATCAAATTTACGGAAAATATGGTGAGTACCAAGTTTGAAGTGGAGAAGCTTAATAGGAAGAACAATTTCTCTCTTTGGCAAAGAAGGATGAAGGATTTGCTGATTCAGCAAGGAGTTCACAAGGCGTTATTGGGAAAGGCAAAGAAACCCGAGAAGATGGAGAATGATGTTTGGGAAGAGATGGATGCAAAGGCTGCCAATGCGATCCGTCTTAATTTGTCAGATGAAGTCATTCACAATGTGATTGATGAAGAAGAGGCAGAATCAATTTGGCAGAAATTGGAGAGTCTGTATATGGCGTAGAATTTAATGAATAAGCTGTAGGCGAAGAAGCAGCTATATGGTTTACAGATGGAGGAAAATACAGATCTGCTGGAGCACCTCAACAAGTTCAATATGTTGAATACACAGTTGTTGAATTTTGAAGTGAAGATTGGAGAAGAAGATAAAGCGATACTTTTGTTGGCATCGCTTCCCCCTTCTTATGATCACCTGGTTACAACATTGTTATATGGGAAATAGACTCTAGCGTTTGAAGAGGTGACGGGATCCCTCTTGTCACATGAGACGCGGAGAAAACCTGTCAATGATCAGACTGATGGGCTTGTGGTACGGTTTGAGCCAAAGCGCCAAAGATATAAGTTTAAGGGGAAGAATGGCAGAGGTAAGCAGTATCGGTCTATGTCACAATCAGCACAAGGTGGAGAATTTCGGTTAGATGCAAAAGATGTGGAGTGCTATTATTGTCATAAGAAAAGGCACTACAGAAAATTTTGCAAGCTGATGAAACAAGATCTTGAAGATAAGAAGAGACATGGTTCCGAAAATTCAGTCAGTGTGGCCGATGGTGAGTCTGATGACAGCGAGGTTAGCGCAGATGTTCTTTCAGTTTTCTCAGGTAAAAATTCTGCCATAGACTCTTGGGTTTTGGATTCTGCTCGTTCATATCATATGTGTCCGAATAGGCAGTGGTTCGACACATTTAAATCCTGTAATGCGAGTACAGTGCTAATGGACAATGATGCTAGGTGTAAAGTCATTTGACAAGGTACCATAAAAGTCAGGTTGTTTGATGGGATTGTCAGGATACTCATTAATGTCAGATATATTCCCGACCTTAAGAAAAATTTGATCTCATTAGGCACATTAGATTCTTGGGGCTATGGTTATTCAGCCAAAGATGGAGTTATGAAAATAACTAAAGGTGCTATGGTGATAATGAAAGGCAAGAAAATTGGCAATTTGTATAAGTTACTCAGGGACACAGTTACAAGTGGCAAAACCAAATAATCACAACGCAGTTTTGTGGCATATGCGGCTTGGTCATTTAGGCGAGCACAGTATGTTTGAACTTCACAAGAGGAATCTGTTGAAAGGTGTGAAGTCATGTAAATTGAGTTTCTGCAAGTCCTGTCTATATGGGAAGCAACGAAGAGTCAGCTTTAAGGTGGTGTCTCATACAAGCAAAGGTGTTCTTGACTATGTTCACTCAGATGTTTGGGGGCCAGTGGCAATGCCATCAAATGGATGTGCACATTATTTTGTCAGTTTTATTGATGATTTTTCAAGAAAGGTTTGGGTGCATTTTATGAGGCAGAAGTCAAAGGTTTTCACCATCTTCAAGCAGTGGAAGGCGCATGTGGAAAATCAGACTGGAAGAAGAGTGAAGTATCTGAGATCCGACAATGGGTTAGAATACAAAGACACTGCATTCTTGGAATTTTGCAAAACAAAAGGTATTACTCGTCACTTCACAGTGAGAGAGACTCCACAGCAAAACGGAGTTGCCAAAAAGATGAACAGAACACTGTTGGAAAAGGCGAGATGTATGAGGTTGAGTATAGGATTGCCAAAGAGTTTTTGGGCTGAGGCAGTTAATTATGCATGCTTCGTCACCAACCGATCTCCAGCCGCTGCGATTGACTTCAAGGTTCCAGAGGAAGTATGGTCAGGTAAACCGGTAGATTGCAAAGTGGAGAACGATCGAAATTAGATTCAAAGTCAAGAAAATGTATTTGTCTTGGTTTGGAATCCGGTGTTAAAGGCTATAGGCTCTGGGATCCAATCTCTAAGAAGAAGATTGTTAGCAGAGACGTGGTGTTTGATGAGGCCTATATGTTAAGGAAGGGTGAGAATGAAGCATCGATTGAGAGCCAGAAAGGGAAACAGGTTGTGGAGGTGGAGCTTGATGAACAGCGTTCACTCACAAACATATGTGCTGACGAAGAATCGTCAAGAGATTCAAAGCACCAAGAAGAGCCTTATTCTTTAGCAAGAGGCAGAGAGAAACGTGATCGAAAAGCACCGGAAAGGTATGGATTTAAGAACATGGTTTCCTTTGCTCTAATAGCTGGTAGTGGAGTCTCATTGTCTTTAGAATGGCATGCCGACAGAGGTGGAGTTACTACAGAAAGGTAAAGCTTGGGAATCGACAGAATTGCTCAAGGCAAAGAAGGCTAAAGGATGCAAATGGGTCTATAGAAAGAAAGAGCCAATAGAGAAAGCTGTGTGGCCTAGAGGACTGGTAGAGAAGCATGGTAGTCTGTCTAAACCAGGTCCTATGCTCAAGTTCAAGAGGTGCTTGGACTTGAGTGACACTTATGAATTGTGATAGCCCTCAGGGGCTTAGGCGGAGGCATCAGAAGAAGATTCGTTTTGTTGCAACTTGAAGGGTTTCAAGTCAAGATGGAGATGGTTGACTATGTGACTTTTCAACCCTCAATTTAGTCATGGGCCCATGTCTTGCTTTATTGGTTTATGGGTACTGCCGTGGGAGACTAGCTCTCCAAATCCTTCTCTAAGTCGGAGTGTGTGGGGCTCACGTGGTGTACAAGTCTTTCTTGTAAAAGGCTTTATAGTTTTTGTCTTATGGAATCCACGAATGACTTGCATTAGGAGAATTGGAGTGTACCGACTTTGCCCATATATAAAGCCAAAGTTTTGTGCGTGAATAGGGTGTGCGAAAAACATCAACAAAGCCGCGCAAGTGAATTTGTGGGCTGTTGTTTGAAGGGCAGCAGAGTAGTGCGCCGCACCTCTTGTATTTTCTTCTTGGTTTCATGAGTTAGAGACAAGAGAGAAAATAAAGGAGAGAAGACAAAGAGCGCCGATTGTTTTCTTCTTGATTTTGGAGGATCCAAAATAAGAGAGAAAAATAAAGGGTGCTACTGCGGGAAAGAAAAATAAATAGAGAGACCAACCGCAATCGTATCCCAGCAAAAGAAGAAGAGTTTGTATTCCTGTCTTTTGTTTATTCCTTTGAAGATAATCTCTATTGTGTGATAGTGAGATTTGAGTGTATTGGGGTTTTGGGTCTGAGTGATTTTCTCTCTACTATATTTTTGTACTCCATCTTTCATAGTGAATTTCTTCGTGATCGCCTCCGCCAGTGGACGTACCTCACATTAAGGGAACCACTTAAATCTTGGTGTTATCTTGTGTATGATTGTTCTTGCCTTATTTAACCGTAATTGTGATCGCGTGTTTTTTGCACAACATATTGGAAACAGATGATTAGACCATTTATAAACAGATTGAAAAGGATGAAAATATATGTTAACAATTACTAACGAGCCCTAATACCAACAAAAGAATTACTAGGAAATGGTGATCAAAGTGGTGCCAAAATGAGGTAGCCAAACTCAAACAAAGGGTATAGAGCAGCAGTGATTCAAATCAATTACAAAACAGACAGAAAACTACAATCAACTAATTACTGCAAGAACAGTTATCATGGCTGACAAAAACAGAGCAAATAACTGTGTAGCAAGAAACCAGAACCAGTTACGAATTACAAAAGTTTGCAGAGGAATTCTCGCTTTCAGTGGTAGGCTGGTAGCTGTAGAATAAATACAAGAACAATCACCGTTATATCTGCGAACAGAAAAATTTGGAGTAATTTTGACATTGGCAATACAAAGGAAAGACCACCATAGAGACATAAGACAACCAAGTACTTCTTTTCTGTTGTATTCACAAAACAAATACCGAAACACCATTATGGAGACATTTTATCAAACACTGAGTAGCAAACCAGACATTTTATCTTCCAGCCCAACGAACTCAATCAAAACAAAACAAAACTATACAAAGAAACCCCACACTAAACACCCACAACAAAAATCTATACAGGGTAGAGGCTTATCCAATCTCAACATTCACAGTTCAATGATTCAAGCAACATTTGCAAGCACAAAACAACGCCCTTGCCAAACGACCACTTCTTTCAATAATGCCAAAGAAACAACAACTTTACAATTAGAAGTGAACCAATTAGCATCTTTACCATCCCATTGGCCCAAGACGATCGGGTTGTACAACCCATCGTAGCGAGTTTCAAGACACAGTGAAATTAGTGAATGAATCCTAGGATGAAATTCTGGGAATTAGCTAGAAATTGAAGTGGGCTGAAAAAGGACGCTTCAGCTGAGAGAGAGGCGGGCTTCACGCTTCACTGCTTCAACCATATCCAGTCCATTGATGCAGTCTGCCGAGCTAGAGAGAGAGAAACAGAGGCGGGAGATGATGAAATAGAGGTGGGAAAGAAAATAAAAGGGTGGAGGATGTTGTAATGTGTGTGTTACAATCATGATTTCCTTTTCTGCCTTCTTTAGAGCCTAGAGGGAACCAATGCCTTTTTCAGAGAGAAGTTTGGGAATAAACTTCTTAATATCTTTATTCATCGACTCCATATCTTCAAACAAACCTACTTTTACATTAGTTTTCTAACTCATCTCATAGGTTGATGAGTGATAGTTAGCTAAAGATAACAAAATCACTAACCGAGGAAAGATAAACGAATGATAACGTTAAGTTAAAAAGACCGACTCTGCCAAGCTCAAAAAATAAAAAAAATAAAAAATCTCCGGGGTCCTTCAGCCCATTAATTAATTACCTCAAGATTAAAAAATGAAAAAAACAAAAAGGTTGTTGCAACAAGTTTTTGCTCATTTGATTCTTCTATTAAAGAAAATGAAAAAAGAAATGTTAAAATCTATTTTCTAGAGAGTCCTTACGCCAATGCTTGTTCATTATAATTTCCTACTCCCCACTTGTGTCGTCAGTTTTTATTTTCTGAAAACACTCTTTTTTTTTTTTAATAAAAAATAAAAGTTGTGGGGGCCATGCCCCACTGGTCTCCGGTTCCACCACTTATCTTTATTGATGTTAAACTTTTGAAAAAAGTTCACTTCAAAATACCACTCAATTGTCTCCAAGAGGTAGCTCAATCGGCTCGAACCACACTTCAAGAAGTGGAGGTCACTAGTTCGAATCCCCCTCCCTCCTCTTGTGCGGACATCTCCAAAAAAAAAAAAAAAAAAAAATACCACTCAATTGACAATGCCCTTCTAAATTTTTAATTGCGACAACTATTAAAAAATGACAATGTACACCTTAAAGCCAACAAAAAGATAAAAACTACCCTAAATTTAAAACTATATAAAAAAAATAAATAAATAAATAAAAAATGACAATGTACCCTGAATTTTTTATTTCTATTTTATGAAGGGAATTTTGGTCATTGGGGGGGGGGGGGGGGGTGCCACTTTTTAGTAGTTATTTTTATTTTTATTTTTTGAAAGGAATCAGTTCAGTCTTATTCGTTGATAAACGAGTATAAAGCTCAAATAACACAGAGTAAAAGCTCTAAAGCAACCATAGCCGAAGCTACGAGGTTACAAGCGTCAAAGATGATGTATTACATTCTAGACTCAAAACAAAATCCACTAACCTATGACTAATTTTCAAATTAAACAGCAGATCTGCGCCAAACAATTTCAAACCAATGCATAGGTAGCTCTTATTCCTCGGCACCGAGGGCAAAGAACCCCAAGCCAAAGCTCATTCTCCTCATTTTTTTAGTAGTTTTGGGGAAGGGGAAATTGTCACAACTGAAAGTTTTGAGGGACATTGTGAAATGAGTCGTAATTTGAGTAGGGTACGTGGACTTTAATTTACCCTAATTAAATTTTAATATTGGGTGCTAACTTTGATGTATTTTATAATAAATATCTAAACGTGCAAGATACGAATGTGTAGAGAAAAAAGATAAAGATAAAATAAGAATAAAGGACCATATATGTACCAAAAAAAAAAAAGAAAAGAAAAGAAAATAAAATAAAAGAAGGTTTAGAGAGAAAGGATAAAAGAAAAGAAAAATTATGGTCATTATAAACCAAAGCAATCACAATTTTGGAAGCATAGCAATTTTTTGGTACATAGGTTTCATCTTTAATCCAATATAGTAATTATAAGATGGTGTGCCTCATAAACCATATAAACTGAACTACCTATACAACTCAACTTAGCTGTAATCCCAATTAAATCAGGTCAGCTTTATGGATCATTTTTTTTCAATTAATCGGAAACAGCCCTATCTTACTAAAATACTACTCTTTGTTACTTCTCTATTTATTATCCTTATTTGTGACGTCTAACCATACAACTTTACGGGGGTGTTTGTTAAACAACACCCCACCACACATTCATGAAAAAAATAAAAATAAAATAAAATAATGATTGATATGGGAAAATGAAAAAGTGGTATTGGAAAGTAGAAAATTTTGTTTTGTAGTGATTTTTTTATTTGAATAGTAATAAAAAGTAAATGATGTGATATAAAAATTTGATAATATCTAGTTAGTTTATATTAGATGACTATTTTTTTTCAATATTAGTTCAAAAAGTGAAAAAACAAAAATGCTCATCAAATAATATAACTAACTGGATACTCTCTAATTCAAATGAACTTGAGAGAATCCGGTTCCTTCCGATATGGACCACTTTATCAATTTTTCCTCAATTGCACATTAACTGTGAAAACCTGAACTAGTTATATTAATGACTACAATTGAGCTTTTTCAAAGCTTAGTTTACACACAAACATACACTTACTCACTTATTGATAACATTATGAAAGAGAGGGAGTAAGAGCCACAAGGACAAGAGTCTTCTAAAATCTGGCCAATTCACTTTCTCAGAGAATTCTGTTACCTGAACCAAAGCCCCTTATCGAGAGAGCTTATAGTTTGAGCTTGTCCTCCTTCCATTTCATTAAAAGAGATGATATGCCAATTAGCCCAGTTTCCTAAAATGGAGACAAAAAAGAGGCAACATAGAATTTATTTTTTTATTTTTATTTTTATTTTTTTTATAATAAGTAAATCAATCTCATTAGAAGGTGCAGAGGAGTGCATCCTGTGTACATATGGAGTATATATATATCCTAAAAGGGAGAAAAAGAAGAACCAAGATAAATTTTTAGATGAAAAATTAAAAGAAGCATAAGGGAAGGTCCAATTATTAATTCTTGTCTGGAGTTTAAAATGAACCACACTACCATAGGACTGGCACAAAATCAAGCTAAAGTAAACAGAGCCTCTACCAGCTTTCTCATGTACCAAATAAGACAGTTTATATACATCTTAGACTTCTTATAATTCCCATAAGATTCAAGCATGTCCTAGTGTTTACTCTCTCCAAAATTATAACAATTTTTTTTTTTTTTGGATAAGTTAGAGACAAAATTATAACTATTTTACCTAATGTAGATGCTCTCATAAAGTAACTATTTTCGTTTTATAGACTCTAAACTATTATTGAATCCCTTTAACTTGATGGAACCCCACGACTAATAATAGAAATATGACCACAATAACTTCTTTCGGATAGGAGAGACCACAATTGAATTCAATTAGGGTTGGAAACAAACCACAAACAAGCTTTTGCTTAATAATTCTTCGTTCTCAATAAACTACAACTACTATCCCCTGTTTATAATATAAGGAATACAAGATAAAGATGGACTAGAAAGACTAATTAATATTGGACTCAAAGACTAAATAACTTAGACTAGGACTCTCAAGATATTAAATAAGAAAGCAACTAATAGACTCCTTGGTGCAGTAAATAACAAAACACTAATAGACTCTTTGTTGTGGTGGAACTCTATCATAACCACTCTAACAGAAAGCCTGTTACAATTGGGCTCAACCATTATTTAGTTACACCACTAAATATACTACTATTATAGCTCTATTATTGTATTCCTTATTGTTAAATGTATTAAAAATGCTTTCAGACACTAGTTTAATTAGTAAAAGCCTACTTAGCGAATCCTTGAAATGTTATGAGATTTTAAATTTGCTCACAAATTCTAGAGGTTCATTTTTAGGGCCTGTTTGGATATACATTTGAGATATTTAAAAGTACGTTAAAAACTCAAAAAATTCATTTAAAAAGTACTCGTTTGGTAAGAGAAATTGAAAGTGCTTTTAAGGGCAAAAAAAATGATCAATACGCACTTTTGGAAAAAGCTTAAAAATGAAACTTTTGCCAAAAAACACATTTTAACTTAAACACAATCTCAAATATGCTCTTAGACAATATCAGGGCTGTAAATTAGCGAACGTAAAGATACAATTGAATGAGAATTGACTTACCCTTAAAGTAGTGCTTCCCCAAGAATCTTCTGTTAATCCCTTTTTCTATTCTTTTTGTGATGCACTAGCATCCAAAAATTCAACCGAAGCAAAGCGGGCCTGCTAGTCAGCAAAATCATTTTCCAGTTGGCTAGTTAAACTCTTAATTGTTTTACTTCAGTTTTAGTCGTATTCTAAAGGCTTGGAGAGTATATATATATATAAAACTGAAAAATGCTCAATTGTTTTTTGACACGATTTGCTGGGCGCAGTAGAAATTTTATCTTTTGTAAACATGAAACGAAGTTGTGGAGAACAAGAAAAAGATAAAGAGTAAGAGAACTATATATGTACAAAGAGAGAGAGAGAGAAAGATTAATGAAGAAGAAAAGAAGAGAAGATTTGAAGACGAAGAAAAAGACAAATGCAAGAGAATAGAAAGAAAAGAATGTTTAGAGAGTAATTAAGGAAAGAAGAAAGGAATAATTATGTTGATTATAAATCATGTCAATCACATGAGTTTGAGAAGCATAGCAATATTGTTTTATTTCTTCTACCAAATCATCCGTTGTAAACCGTCTTTGTGATTTGTATTTTCTCTTACCAAAGGAGAAAAAAAAGGTTTGTGTGATCATTTGAGAAAGAAGGTACAACAAGCTTGAAGTTGTATAACAGGTTCTACTCTCTCTCTCTCTCTTTCCTTTCATTGTTTATGAGGTTTTCTATTGCAATTATGTTTGTAGTGATATTTAACATGTATTTCAAAGACTTTGAAAAAGCTCAGAAGTTGTTAAATTATTTCCTTGTTATATATATGATTAATCCACGTCCCAAAATCAAATATTTGAAATATGATTAATCATGGATAATATGATTAATCGATCAAAGTAGCCTGGATTCGATCTTAAATCAGTTTGTGGGCGAGGTAATATTACTTGGAACTAATATTTCCTCAGTTAAATTTAGGTAAATGCCATCTTTATTTTTCGGTCTTCAACTAGAGGATATATAATATATAAAAGTTTGTTAATTAATAAAAAATGTGCATCCACAAATTATATATTCATCTAATTTGACTTCATTAATTCATGAAGAGTGAAGACCCAACAAATGCCCTATGAATCATCCTATCACAATATATATCTCAATGCTAAACCCCACCCTTTGGGTTTTGTGCCTCTGTGACTGTGTATTACCATAATAGACTAAGATGGTGGGCGAGCAATGGCATCACTTGCAGCTCATAGATAAGTTGGAAAGTATATATAAATATTGCTCGTTGTGCGGAAAGTCAGTATTGGGAAGTCGCGGCTACCAATGCAGGAAGAGATGTGCCTTTTTGATTGATGAATCATGCCTCGAGCCAACAGATTGCAAGAGAGAGATAAAGGCACATGATTTGAGGAATAGACATCACTTGATATCCATGAAAGAGGCGGAGAAGAACGGAGATGAGAAGAAAGTAGTAGTTTGCTCATTGTGCGAGGAACCGGTATCGTGTTCGTTAATGTTAGGTAACAACAACAACAACATTAATAATAATGGGCCTACCTTTTTCAAATGCATCTTTCCCAACTGCACCTTCCTCATTCATCAACCATGTGCACAATTACCCTACAAAACAACACACTCTCTGCACTTCTCAGACCACGAACTTCGTCTCGAAGTACCAGTAGAGACTCAAAATCATTGCAGTGCTTGCTTTAAAGTTTTAAGTGGACGCTACTATTACAAATGTTTCAGATGTGAATATGTACTCGACATCAAATGTGATTCTCGTTGGAGAAATATTAGTGTTGACAAATGTAACCCACACGCATTCATCCCCACTCGAGATCCAATCGAGTTCACCTGCAAAGCGTGTGGTGTGAAACGCAATGACTTTGCCAGTCATTGTAACAACTGTCTCATTTTCATTCACTCTAATTGTGGTAAATTTCTAGGCACCATCAAAATTAGAGGACATGCTCACTCCCTCACTTGCACCTTCTCTCTTCCCCAAGGCAAAAAGCACAAGTGCCAAGTTTTTTATGAGGAGGTGGATATAAAGTATGCAGCTTACTGTTGTGATAATCACAAGTGTAACTACATTGCCCACTTACAGTGTGCATATTGGTTTAGGGTTGTGGGTGAGACAAGTGATTCCATTGACTATGCTACTCATTTGGTCGAGGGCAATGATCTAGAAGAGGATGAAAAAGTTGCCCCTCAGGAGATCCAACATTTGAGTCTTTCACAACATAAATTAATCCTTAAAAATGAAGAGCTCTTGGATGTCAAGCGTTGTGAGGGGTGCATGCAATTTATAGTGTTGTCCCTGTTTGACGACTGTACACATTGCAACTTTTCTCTCCATATAAGATGTACTAAACTACCTCAAAAGGTTATGAGACCATTACATCACGAACACCCACTCACCTTACATTTCAATGGCCGGTACTTGTTCTATTGTCAGGCTTGCAAACGAAGACGAAGTGGCTTCAACTACAAATGTGACAACCGTTGGTGTGACAAAAAAATATTTGATGCTCAATGTATTTTAATTCCAGAAGTCTTTAAACATAAAGGTCACCAGCACTGCCTCTTCCTTGGTGGATTTGATCAACCAATATGCAATGCTTGTGGTCAAAAATTCAGTGGCACTCAGACATTTGATTGCACTACTTGTGGGTTCCGCTTGTGCATTAAATGTGCTACTCTTCCACTAGTAACTAGGCATAGATATGACACGCATCTCCTATATCTCACTTACGCTGCTGAAGACAACTCTGATGAGCATTATTGTCAAATTTGTGAAAAAGAAAGAGATGAAAAGCTTTGGTTCTATTACTGTAAAAATTGTGATTTCGCTGCTCATCCTCAATGTATTCTTGGAAGTATTTGGTTAGATTAGTTACATTTGTTTATGTGAGAGAGACATGGAGGGAGAACCTTATTGTATACAATTTAATTCAATATACATTCATTATGACTAAAACTCATGCTAATAAAGATATTTTACTCATTGCATGTCTTCAAGCATCAAAGCACAAAGTAAAGGACAACGAAGACTTACCCTTTCCATTAGCAAAGATCAAAACTTTAAAACTCAAAAAATATTTTGATCTTATTCCCCATTCACAGACTGCTCATCCCTCTCTCTCAATTTTACAGTCTGTTTCTTTTAATAATTCTCACGGACTATTTCTCTCAAATCTTTTCTCTCTCTGTCTCATGGCTTCTCACTTTTTCTCACTGTTCTCCTTTCTCTCTCCCTCAATCTCACCAGCTTCATCATTAAACAACCAGTAAATCCATCCCAAAACTCATCAACATTTAGAAGCTCTAAAGCCTCCCAGTTCGGTCATGGTAGCACCTCAAGACTCATTCAGCCATAATCAACTAGAACTACCCAAAAACAAACTCCAACTCCAAAAATCAAAACTTCCAAACCACTTCAAGAGCTCCATCGGCCAAGACACTAAAATTGCCCAGATTTTACACTCAGAAACAGCCATGACAGAGAACACTCAAGCACATATGAAATCCTCAAGAACTCCCATACCCGAAACCTCTAGACCCAATTGGTTACCTAGCAAACCCACACACACTCAGCCAACCAACCCCCACAAGCTATATGAATTAATTCAGAATGTTTCATCAAGAACCCAATCAACCCATAAAGCCAAACTACCCCAAAACATGATGATCCACAATACTTTTATTAAAGAATAAAATCTTTGGATAACCACTTTACTAAAATTATTAGGGCTGGACTTAGACCAGCAATTCTATTTAATTATCTCAAGGAGATATTTATATTTTCTATAAAGACTATGGATGCCATATTG